>NW_028270157.1:7777268-7932461 GCF_037043375.1 Chiloscyllium plagiosum
ACTTTGAAAACCTTTGTGAAACCTTCACTAGGCCTTCTTCACCCCAAGGACAACAGTCCAACAACTGCAGTCGATCCTGATAACTGAAGTTTCGCATTCCCAGAACTATTCTTGCAAGTTAATTCTGCACTCTCTCCACTCCGTACACATCCTTTCCATAACATAGCCCCATGACTGTACACAAAACAGATTGGTTGTTTCCACCTCAGTCAGAGACTGAGCTAAATTCCCCCTAATCTAGCTCCTTGATAAAGCATATTCATGAAGGGTAAGACCAGAGCCAGAAGGAAAATGTGAAGCCTATTCCGAAATGGAGAGGACTTGTTAAAAAAATGTCAGTGGAAGCTCCTGCAGCGGGGAAGGGGTTGGTAACTACAAAAATTTAATTTCTTGGTAATTGCTTATCTTTGCAATTACCTGTTGCCGGAAGGAAAGGATGAGGTTGTAACGTTGCAGTGGAACACTGGCAGAAGTTAATAGCCTTGCAGTGATTTCATCCAAACAACATTGGTGCAGCAACCAATTACTTAGTTATCTCTCAGGATAGAAGCAGCTTGACGATGGGGTCATTAGGCAAGATATAGGAGGTATTAGAATTTCAGGAGGAACGCGCCTTCAATGGACGTTTTACAGCACAATACTTAGTTTGGCATGGTGGAGGAATCCCATTAAAAGACTCAGGCTTGAAACCAACTGCGATGTATCACATGAATCATAAAGAACTGTCTGTAAACCATCTGTCTGACACATCTCTTTGACAGTCAGGGCCAATACTACTGCAGGGAGCTTCCAGACATATGAATCAAAGAGTTTGTGGCTTTGCCCTTTTGCCATCTTTTCTTTTCATTGAAAGAATGTCATTCTGCATTTGAAATATAGACTGTGTTGTGTTTAATCCAAGTCTGGATTGCGAGTTTCCAAAATCCTTTTGGGTGGAATTGCCCCAGCCAAGTTAAATAAACAAAGAGCTGTGGATATGAAGCACAAACCGAGAATGCTGGAGAAATCCAGCAGGTCTGGCAGCATCTGTGGTGAGAGAGAGAAACTGAGTCAACATTTCAAGAGCAGTGACTGAAGAAGGATCACTTCTTCTGGTGGAGAGGAGGAAGAGAGATGGAGGTTCTGGGGGCCGAATGGTTGAAGTTGTGTGTGGGAGACCTGGTGGTCAGTAGTGGGAATGTCAGAGATCGAAGGTTGATTGTTAGGGGGTGCATGGGGGTGTGGAAAATCATAGGCCACATGGGGGAATTTGGAGGGCAATTAAAAGGGTTGGGAACAAGGGTGATGCCTGATTAGAAGAGATTGGTGTGGCAGTAATGAAGGATCCAGCAGGTAAGCACTGACCTTCTGGATTTAGCTGTCATTTGCCTTTAGAACATTCCATAGGCCTGATAATTATAGAATCCCTACAGCGTGGGAGAGATCATGCAGCAACTCTCCGAAGAGCATCCCATCCAGACCTAGCCCCTGACTTTTCCCCTGTAACTTTCATTTCCCATGGCTAATCCATCTCACTTGCACATCCCCATACACTATGAATAATTTAGAATGGCCAATCTACTTAACCTGCACATCTTTGGATTGTGGGAGGAAGCCAGAGCACCCAAACTCCACACAGTCACCCAAGGCTGGATCGAACACAGGTCCCTAACACTGTGAGGCAGCAGTGCTAACCACTGAGACACTGCACCATCCAATAAACCTAGATGACCAGAGCTACATTTGACATGTGGATGACATACAGCTGCCAGCCTCATTGTAAGGCTACATTGCTATCCCATTACCTGGGAGCAATATAGATCTACAATGCCTTCAGTCTCCATTGTCATGGCTCACTGGGGTACTGGATTGGAAACAAAACTCAGCTGTTCTTGACGTCATCTCAAAAGTTAAAGCTTTTTAAAGAAATACACAAAATACCACCAAACGACCTGAGTCTTCATACCCAGGCTGATGGAGAAGATGGAACAGCCTTCTGTACTGAATGAGAACCACTAATGATTTCAGGTTTCTTGTAGCTCCAGGTAAACAAATTAATTTAACTAAACTCTATAAATTAAACTTCAAATCGCTTATAAACTCCCCTTTACACAATTATCTTGACAAATATAAACATGGAAAAGAAATATCATATGGACAGAGGGAGTCCAGTTCCATAGTCTTTGTTCCCAAGATCTTCAGATGATGGTTCTTGCTGATCTGAAGGTTTCTCATTGACCGTCTTTTTTCTGCATGTTTCCACTGGTTTCCAATTGGCATAGGGTGGCTGTTTTAGTTTGCGAGGTTTCTGACTCATTCAATTCAAAGTCACAACCTGCAGCATGTACTAAGGGAAAGAAAAGGTGGGTTTCTTCAGATTTCAAGTGGCTTACTGCAGAGAACTGAGATAGAGAGGGGTTTTAGCAACTGCAGATCTGCTGGCTTCTCTTCTGGTTTGAACTAGCTTCTTTCTAAGTCTTCTGTTTTGTTCACAGATGATCAGCAAATGAATAACCAATCAACTTGTTGTCGGCAGGCAGAAGACATTTGTCATTGGTTTGTGGGCCAGGAACTAATTAACAATCCCTCAGCTCCAGCTCATCTGCACATTACTGGAGAAAGTGAGTACTGCAGATGCTGGAGACCAGAGCTGGAAAATGTGTTGCTGGAAAAGTGCAGCAGGTCAGGCAGAATCCAAGGAGCAGGAGAATCGACGTTTCGGGCATGAGCCCTTCTTCAGGAATGAGGAAGGTGTGCCAAGCAGGCTAAGATAAAAGGTAGGGAGGAGGGACTTGGGGGAGGGGCGTTGGGAATGTGATAGGTGGAAGAAGGTTAAGGTGAGGGTGATAGGGCGGAGAGGGGGTGGGGGCATTTATCTCAAGAGGGTTGAAATATAAAAGCACCGTTGTTCTACTGAGACTTTATAAAGCTCTGGTTAGGCCCCATTTGGAGTACTATGTCCAGTTTTGGTCCCCACACCTCAGCGAGGACATACTGGCAATGGAGCGTGTCCAGCGGATTATCCCTGGAATGGTAGGTCTAACATATGGGGAATGGCTGAGGATCCTGGGATTGTATTCATTGGAGTTTAGAAGATTAAGGGGAGATCTAATAGAAACTTACAAGATAATACATGGCTTGGAAAGGGTGGACGCTAGGAAATTGTTTCCGTTAGGCGAGGAGACTAGGACCCGTGGACACAGCCTTAGAATTAGAGGGGTAAATTCAGAACAGAAATGTGGAGACATTTCTTCAGCCAGAGAATGGTGGGCCTGTGGAATTCATTGCCGCGGAGTGCAGTGGAGGCTGGGACGCTAAATGTCTTCAAGGCAGAGATTGATAAATTCTTGATGTCACAAGGAATTAAGGGCTACGGGGAGAATGCGGGTAAGTGGAGTTGAAATGCCCATCAGCCATGATTGAATGGCGGAGTGAACTCGATGGGTTGAATGGCCTTACTTCCATTCCTATGTCTTATGGTCTTATGGTCTTATGGGGCGGAGAGGTCGGGAAGAAGATTGCAGGTCAAGAAGGCAGTGCTGAGTCCGAGGGTTGGGACTGAGATAAGGTGGGAGGAGGGGAAATGAGGAAGCTGGAGAAATCAGCATTCATCCCTTGTGGTTGGAGGGTTCCTAGGCGGAAGATGAGGTGCTCTTCCTCCATGCGTCGTGTTGCCATGGTCTGGCGATGGAGGAGGCCAAGGACCTGCATGTCCTTGGCGGAGTGGGAGGGGGAGTTGAAGTGTTCCACCACGGGGTGGTTGGGTTAGTTGGTGCAGGTGTCCCAGAGGTGGTCTCTGAAACGTTCTACAAGTAGGCGGCCTGTCTTCCTAATATAGAGGAGGCCACATAGGGTGCAGTGGATGCAGTAAATGTGTGTGGAGGTGCAGGTGAATTTGTGGTGGATATGGAAGGATCCCTTGGGGCCTTGGAGGGAAGTGAGGGGGGAGGTGTGGGCGCAAGGTTTGCATTTCTTGCAGTTGCAGGGGAACGTGGCAGGAGTGGAGGTTGGGTTGGTGGGGGGTGTGGACCTGATGAGGGAGTCATGGAGGGAGTGGTCTTTCTGGAATGCTGATAGGGGAGGACAGGGAAATATATCCTTGGTGGTGGGGTCTGTCTGGAGGAGATGCGGTGGAGAGCATCGCCAACCACGTCTGGGGGGAAATTGTGGTCTTTGAAGAAGGAGGCCATCTGGGTTGTTCGGTATTTGAATTGGTCCTCCTGGGAGCAGATTGCGGAGGCAAAAGAATTGGGAACATTACTTGAGCCCACAACTACACAACCAGAGTTCACAATATCAGATTCCTTGCTTTCAAAACAAGTAGCCACCCTAGTAAATCCTTGGGTTTCAAACAGTTCTCTCTCATTTCAATCCCCAGTTTTAAAATAACAGGACACCTTTACACCATTAAAGTGCCAGTGAATGTATTGAGGTCTTGATTCAGATATTTAGCATTGCACCTTCACACCTGAACCAAAGTCACTCATTTTCTGGGATAAAACCTTCTCACATAGCCAATGTTCACCTCCGATTTCTAAGCAGTGTAGCTGAAACAACCATTGCCTGTGAATATGAAAATCTACTTCCAACATCTGCAGCTGCCTCATGTAGTAAATTCAATGCCAGAACAGCTCTGTGCTGAACGTATAGAGACAGATTCCATTCTGAAGTGGGAAATATAGACAGTGAGAATGAAATGTGGCCTGTGCAGAGAAAGTGACAATTTATGAATTGTTTTGAAAGAGACCTGTGAGCCTCAGAACTCAGTGCTGTATCTTTTCAGCCAATACAAGGCGCGAAGGCCAGTGGATGTTGAGCTTCATGCCACATTAGTCAGAGAAGCTAGTGGTTAAATATCATGTTTTGGTTAAATTGCATCCTGTTGTGATTTCCAAGTAACAAGATAAAAATTAATGCTGGAAGTATTTCGAGAAATGTTGTAATGTAGATCCTTGGAGGGTGAACGCTTTAACTATTGGCCCAGTCAGGATGCGGAGTCTGGTGAGTTATAGAAGGAGAAAGTGAGGTCTGCAGATGCTGGAGATCAGAGATGGAAATGTGTTGCTGGAAAAGCGCAGCAGGCCAGGCAGCATCTAGGGAACAGGAGAATCGACGTTTCGGGCATTAGCCCTTCTTCAGGAATTCCTGAAGAAGGGCTAATGCCCGAAACGTCGATTCTCCTGTTCCCTAGATGAGTTATAGAAGGGTTGTGGGAATATCTTGCTGTGCAGCACAGTGAAACATCAATATACCATTGACAACGTGTGCCAGCTGCCTGCATGGCAAACACACTGTATATTTGGTCAACCCAATAGCTGTGTTGGATGCTGGGTGGGTGCTTGTCCTTATTTCAGTCATAGGTGTGGCCATTGTTTATCAGAGGTCCCGGTACTGTCAGTCTGGTACACAGTCTACACACAGGCTGGGGGCTTGACCACTATCAGTCATTGCCAGCTGGGTGCAGAGATGAAAGTGGGCTGTTAAGTTCATGATGTCAGCATTTGGGTTGCACCGTAGGGGTGAAGTACAGCAAGCTTTCATTTTCTTTGTGATTTTCTTTTCTGGCTGCCAGTAAATGCTCATGTTTGCACAGGTCTTAATACTTGGCTGTATGTGACATTCACCTGCTGCGCAGTGACAAGACACAGGTCAGTATTCAGCTTGGGGGAAAGAGGAGTGTGGACTCAGTGAGGTAGTCCTCGAAGATCTCGCAAAGTGTGTGCCTGGTAGGTAAGCAGCAACAAGGGTGAGACAATGGGGCTGTGTGTCTAAGGGAGTATCAACCATGTTCCATGAGCAGTGTGTCATTACCTTGGGAGTAAGGGACAAAATTGCATTGCTGACACCTCTTCTGAGGGGCACAGTGGCCTCTAAGACTGGCATGGGTGAAAAGAATGTTGCTGTTTCTGGTGAGTGAAGGGTTGTTCTGGGAATGGTTCATAATAACATGGTGGTAGAATCAGATGTGAGTGATACCACAAGTGTGGGGTAGATAGTGAAAGAGATGTTTTTGGTAAGAAATCTCATTGCGCTGCACGGTGAGAATCTTTCCAAAAAACTCAATACAATTCATATTTAGCCAAAAACAAAATAAGATGAACTTGTTGTTATCTTGAGTACATTTCAATAAGCTGATCTTTCAAGTCTAGTGACCCTTCTTCAGAATTTGACTAGACTCGAAACGCTAATACTGTTTCTCTCTCTGCAGAACCTGCCAGTCCTGCTGAGTTTCTCCAGCAGTTTTTGTTTCTGTTTCAGATCCTCCCATGTCTGCAATTCTTTGTTTGATAATAAGCTGGTCTTGGCAAGTTATACAGGTGGTGGTGGAGAGTGTGAAGAACATTTTGCTGGAATATTACCTTAAATTAAAGTAATTAAAGAATGGAACAATGGAACACAGTATAGGTAAGCAAAGGTGGCAAGTGGAGGCAATGACCCTGAAATAACTGAAAAATGATTGAACACTGTATTCAATTCTACACTAAGTTGTACCAAATTGCAAATATTGTGATCTCTTTATGATCAAATACCTTATTTTTCACCTTCTAATAGATCTCTAATGAAATAAAGGGAATTAAATGTCCCAATAATATATCAATTTCCATTCTTCCACGGGCAATTCATTTCGACTGGAATTTAAATTGTTTATTTAAATTGTTATATATTGAGCACAATGTAACAATCAGGTTACAAAGGTGCTGGCATATACAAGCTAAGCGGATGGAAACTTTTGAAATTATGTTAATTTGTTAGTTAGCAGGCCATGTCAATGCAGATGGTGAATGCTACATTGTAGAAATCATTGAGGTACTGATGTGTCTACCATTGAATGTCTGACACATCAGCCTTTTTGTGTTTATTTATGAATAGACTACAAATGTTTTGACCATAGGTTCACAAATGGGTCATTAAAGACTCAGACTGCAAGACAAGTGAAACTATTGTCACTTTCATCCCGAACAGGTTGAAATATATAAACATGTGGAAAAAATAAGAGAAGTCCCTAATCACTCCAACCAAAAATAATACTCTTTGGTAGCTGAGGACTCTTTCCTTTGTGTTTTTAATTTGAAAGTTTGGCTGTCTACAAGTATTTATTTCCCATTAAAATGCAATATAATAGCGGACTCTCACACGCAAAACATTTTCTGCCAATTTATATGAAAATCCAAAATTTCCATCAAAATCTTCAATGCAAACAAGGAGTGTATGTCTGATTCTGCAAGTTTCCCTCCAAGCCACTCACTATCCTGACTTGGAAATATCTCACCATTCCTTCACTGTTGCTGGGTCAATTCCCTCCCTAAGGGCATTGTGGGTCTACCTAAGGATGGCTCAGTGGCTCAGTGGTTAGCAATGCTGCCTCACAGCGCCAGGTACCTGGGTTCACTTTCGTCCTCGGGAGACTGTGCAAACTCTTGCAGACATTCTCCACGTTTTTGTGTCTGGTGCTCTGGTTTCCTTCCACTGTCCAAAGGTGTGCAGGGTAGGTGGATTGGTCATGCTAGATTGCCACATAATGTTCAGGGAGCCATAGGTGGCTGAGCCATGGGAAATGCAGTGTTAGGGAAGTGGGTCTGGGCAGGATGGTCTTCAGAGGGTCATTGTGGACTCGATGGGCTGAATGACCTATTTCCTCATTGTAGGGATTATATGAGCAATTCAAGAAAGTACCACCACCTTCTCAAGGCCAGCTAGGGAAATAAATGTTGGCCCAGCCAGTGATGCCCATGTCCTGTGAATGAATAAAACAAAAAATTCATCTGCTTTTACATCTACTTTGTTCCTAGTCTTCCCCTTCCTTATTTGTGAATGACAGGCAACAAATTCATTTACATAGAGTCCACAACATAGATTGTTGTGATGTATGTTGCTTTGAACTCATCATTTTGAGGAACTAAGCATAACATTTCTCCACATGCACAGCATTGAGTCGTTTTTGACTCATTTAAACTTAGTATAGAAACTGTACAGCTGTATTTTGCATCAACGCTGCCATCTTAGCATCTACTCCCAGCATCCCGTCTGATGTTTCTAAGTCACACAGTGTTCTCTCGCATTGTTCACAGGGAGAGCTCATTGTAATTGATGTGAACTTTATCCAAAATTATCGTTGCAATCCTGCAACTGTTCCGTAAGTTACAGTCCGTATTGCTAAAGTAAAATTAAGAACTGCAGATACCAAAGATCTGAAACAAAAAACCGAAATTGCTGGAAAAACTCAGCAGGTCAGGCAGAGGTGAGAAAAATAGAGTTAACGTTCTGAGTCCAGTGACCACTCTTAATTGAAATTTGAAATGGCAGAGCAGGCTCAAAGGTTCAACAGATCACTTCTGTTTTTACGTTCTAAGAATTGTTATTTTGAGAAGAGGGAATAGAGAGAGTGAAAAAGCTTTTCTGAGGAAAACATGTCCAGCAGATAACATTTTCACTCAAGATTATGAAGAAAGACACACTGGGTGAACAGCTAAAGGAGACAAATGCTATTGACAAATGCTGTCAATGTTCTAATATTTCACTGAAGATCTCCTGAAAATAAACAGAAATGAGAGAACCAAGGCCAGGATTTAATTATAATTTGCAGTCATTTTTGAAATTCTAGACTAGGTCTGCTGTCTTAAATTCTAGGGAACTGAGTGGTATTTAATAAAACTGCCATCTGGTATTGATAAACCTCAATTAAAATAGAGCAGCAATTATGATATCACTCCTGTGTTTCCTCCCTAGATTATCGAAAAAAATCAACAATTCTCTAAGTGTTAATCTCTTGACTAGCCTGTTAGATCACATTGCTTTGAGTATTTGGCTGACTTATAATGTATGAGCAATATTTGGAAGTGAAAAAAACAATATTTGTTCCGTAAAGCTGTAAAAAAAGATTATATCAGAATTGAACTTGTCACAATGGAATAGCCTACATCTCACCTGATGAAGTGCTTTTGCCTGAAACGTCGATTTTACTGCTCCTCAGATGCTGCCTGAACTGCTGTGCTTTTCCAGCACCACTAATCCAGAATAGCCTACATCTCAGTTTACAGGAGACTATAGAGTCAATGGTCCAGAACCTTTCTTGCCCTGATTAATGTGCAATATTCACCTTTATAAAGTTTGTTGACAGAACTGTAGGAGAGGCAGTAATATGAGCAGAAATAGCATCGAGAACACTGAAGTTCCACATTAATCTCTGATTTTTCTTAAAATACTCAGTGTTGTATTTGAACATCAGCTTGTACACAAAAGGATTGTAAAATTATTATAATTTGGACAGAGTTGGGCTTCATTTAAACTCAGCAAGAGTCTCTGAATCTAATGAAGCTTGACATTTTTATCATAGAATCCCTACAGTGTGGAAGCAAGCCATTCAGCCCATTGAGCCCACACATCCCTCCGAAAAGCATCCCACCCAGACCCACTCACCCCTACCCTAGCCCTGTAATCCTACATTTCCCTTAGCTAACCCACCAAGCCTGCACATCCCTGGACACTGTGGGCAACTTAACATTGCCAATCCACCCTAACCTGCACATCTTTGGACTGTGGGAGGAACCAGAGCACCCGAAGGAAACTCATACAGACACAGGGAGAATGTACAAACTCCACACAGACTGTTGCCCGAAGGTGGAATTGAACCTGAGTCTGGTGCTGTAAGGCAGCAGCATGAACCACTGAGCTACCATGCCATCCCCTTTTTACATTAAAGGCATCTCAGTTAACTATAATGTATACGCCAAACTGTTGAGCAAGAACCATGATTAGTTTTGCCCTCTGAGAATCCTTGAGTTTCCATTGTAAGCAAATGAACTTAATTCACGTGCACACTTGAGATAAGGAAAGTTACTTGCCTTTTTATTTCAAGCTGTGTGTTGTAGTAAAGCCGACACCAAGCAATTTGTCTCATTACTTTGATCTCGCCTTTCCTTCGAACCTCAAATGACACAGAAACAATAAGCACACAATGAATGAGTCATAGTTTTCCCTAAAATAGAATGGATGCTCCAAAAATCCTGGATCAATAAAGAAGTTTGCAGTCAAGCTTTTATGATTAAAGGACATTTTAAAGTTTACTGTCTGACTCAAAATCTAGTGGACTTGGTTGCCACTTGGAAACAATAGAAGAGGAATCAAGTGGAGTCTATAAATAGTTTGTCCTATTCTATTGAGTTGCAATGTAAAAAATAACCTCTTGATTGAACTGAAAGAACTGTGGATACTGTAAATCAGAAACCAAAACAGAAAGTGCTGGAAATGCTCAGCAGGCCTGGTAGCATCTGTGGAGAGAAATCAGAGTTAACGTTTCAGGTTAACTTCCTCAGAACTCAATGGCGCTTGATTCATCCAATGCCTGAGGGAGAGACTGTCACGGGTAGGATAACTAGTGTCCTTTGGTTTGTTGACAAGAGATATGTAGGAATGTACAAAAGCAGAACACGAAGAATAAATGAGAAGTGTATTATTTAAGATTGCAGAACTCTGAGATGCATAGGGATCTGGTGCATGGATCACAAAGGTTAGAATGCAGGTAAAACAAGTACTTGGGAAAGCTAATAGAATATTATCATTTATTGTGAAGGGAATTGAATACAGAAGTAGAAAGGTTATGCTTTAGTTGTACAGAGCATTGGTGCGACCACATCTGGAGTAAATACCTTTTTAAGAAATGGTGTAAATGTGTTGGAAGCAGATGAGTGAAGGTTCACCAAAATAATACCTGGAATTGGTTAGTTGACCTATGAAGAATGATTGGGGCATCTAGACTTGCATCTCCTAGTGTGTTGTCTACGTGTACTCTTGTACATATATTTGATTTGGAGATGCCGGTATTGGACTGGGGTGTACAAAGTTAAAAATCACACAACACCGGGTTATAGTCCATCAGGTTTAATTGGAAGCACACTAACTTTTGGAGCGACGCTCCTTCATCAGGTGATAGTGGAGGGCTCGATCGTAACACAGAATTTATAGCAAAAATTTACAGTGTGATGTAACTGAAATTATACATTGAAAAACAGACAATCAATTTTTCAATGTATAATTTCAGTTACATCACACTGTAAATTTTTGCTATAAATTCTGTGTTAGGATTGAGCCCTCCACTATCACCTGATGAAGGAGCGCGCTCCGAAAGCTAGTGTGCTTCCAATTAAATCTGTTGGACTATAACCTGGTGTTGTGTGATTTTTAACTGTGTATCATTGTGGTTTATTTGGCCAGACATTGTGTCCATACCACACTGTATTTCATTCTCTGTAATCACTTTATTTGTCAAACAACCTCACTCGCTCTGTCTTGGATTTTACGAGACTAGCTGCCATTGTGGACATTCTATGCAGCCTGTTCTGCACATTTACTACCCGCTATGTCAAGTAATTAAACATAAAATGTTCATTATGTCTCTTCTGAGCTCAAATCCATGAGCTCAGTTATAGCCTTAAAGATTTAGTCAGTTACTATATCTCATGATCTTCAAGAAATCTTCAAAATAGCTCAATTTTCTTTCCTCAAATGTTCATAACTTTATCATTGGTCTGGCACCTGATCTTTATACTCATGTTGTTACCCCTAGGAGAAAGTGAGAACTGCAGATACTGGAGGTCAGAGTCGAGAGTGTGTGGTGCTGGAAAAGCACAGCAGGTCAGGCAGCATCCAAGGAGCAGGAGAATCGATGTTTTGGACTCATTCCAGATGAAGGGCTTATGCCCGAAATGTCAATTCTCCAGCTCCTCGGATGCTACCTGACCAGCTGTGCTTTTCCAGCAACACACTCTTGACTCTTTGCACCCTACCCAAAGCTTCAGTGAAATATATTTAAAGCCACCACTCTGTAGAGAGGCAACTGGTGGTGGTTTAACCTGAGGATTACAATGCCTGAGGCATAGGGAGATGTTGAGAACAGAGTCCTTCATGGTCACCTCAGCCAATGCAGGAACTGAAGCCACACTGTTGGTATTGCACCACATTACAAACTAGCTGTTCACCCAACTGAGCTAACCAACCCTAATACGGTAACCAGAATTATACACAGTACTTTTGCAAATTTCAGGTGGAATTATAAACCTGCTCTTCTATTAATACCCCATGATTACACTATGTCCCTTTGGTTATGTATTCTTCACCGTCAATAATGGGTAGCTGGTAAGTACAATTCCAGGAGACAGACTAAATCATTTTAATGATACTCAGCCAAAAGGTCTGTGTGGGTGGTCCAGTTCAGCCTGCTCCAGACATCCTGATAATCAAAGAAACCTGACTTCAACAAGTTCATTGTTTATACCAGAATTGCTCTTGCACACAACCAAATGGCTTTCTTCCCCATCACCAAGTCACCTGTGTTTTCTTTACATCTGGTAACCACTTCCGGTAAATCAGCTGTATTTTCCAATTGATTAATTTTCAGGCAAAGGCTGTTAAGGGCTCAATATATTCAATTTTAAAAAATTTAACCTATTTTTCTAGGCAGTGATGTTATCACACACCTCTGGAGCAGGTGGGACTTGAACCCAGTTCTCCTGCTCCATGGGAAGGAATACTATCTCTTCACTAGCAAAAGGTTAGTTGATTTTTGTCTGCAGCATTCACATGCCTGCTTGGGAGATTAACAGCTCTTCATTGGAATTGTTGCAGACCATTTTCTGACTTATGCTAAGTTTTGAAGATAATACAATCTCTCTCCAAGAATGCGTGAATGTTTCCACTCTCTCCACCACACTAAAAAAAGGGCAGGGGGTCTTTTTCCTCAGTTCACTACACTGTCCGGCTTCAACTCCTGAGGTTACCATGAAGGACACTCCTTCTCAACCTCTCCCCTCAATTGAGGTGTGGTGACCCTCAGGTTAAACCACCACAAGTCATCTCTCATTCTGATAAGAAAGTAGTCCCTATGGTGTGGTAAGGCGATGACAATTTTACCTTGACCAAGAAATGATGTGGAGCTGTCTGTGTTGGCCTGGGTTGGATAAGGTCAAAAATCATATAACACCAGGTTATAGTCCAATGGGTTTATCTGAAGACATTAGCTTTCAGAGCACTGCACCTTTATCAGGTGTTAGTGAGAGAGGAAGATCTTAGACACAGAATTTATAAGGAAAAGATCAAAAGTTCATCCAACTGAAGCAAACAAATTGAACACAATTAATCGAAACCTGCACTTCCATTCTAACTGATTAAAAACTTAACAACCATTTTAAGTGTGTTCAAGTTGTTCTCATCAGTTGGATGGTTGTTTGAGCTTTTCCTTATAAATTCTATGTCTAACATCTTCCTCTCTCACTAACACCTGATGAAGGAGGAGCAGCTCTCCAAAAGCCACTGCTTTCAAATGAACCTGTTGGACTATAACCTGGTGTTGTGTAATTTTTAATCAGGACCAAGAAAAGTCAAGAAAGTGATTTATCACTTGATGCCTGACTTGTCGATGCATGACAAATGAAGCTTTTCTTTGGTGAAGATTTGCAGCTGTTTCTATACTTTGGGCTAAATTTTGTTGGTAATCCACACACTATTGGTTTGTGTTGGAAAATTTTCAGCAACATGTCTATTTTTCCAATGTGTGCTGGTGTTGGATAAAGAAGAACAAAGTTTAGGCTTTGGCACAAGCATTATTTCATCCACTGTTTTTGTAATCTAAAACTCATGAATGCATCCATCATATTGCCTTAACTGTTTCTGCTGTAGTATAAGACCATAAGATCATAAGACATTGGAACAGAAGTAAGCCATTCAGCCCATCAAGTCTGCTCCGCCATTCATGAGATCATGGTTCATCTGATAATCCTCAACTCCATTTGCCTGCCTTTTCCCCCATTGCCCTGATTCCCAGAGTGATTAAAAAATCTTAGCAGGAAATAAACCCAGGGCACAACAGTGAGAGCACTGAATTCTAACCACTAGACTACACGGGAAGGCTGATGAAGGGCTTATGCCTGAAACATTGACTCTCGTGCTCCTTGGATACTGCCTGACCTGCTGTGCTTTTCCAGCACCATACGTTTTGACTCTGACTCTCCAACATCTGCAGCCCTCACTTTCTCTTGATTAAAAATCTGTCTACCTCAGCCTTGAGAAATGCTTAATGATCAAGTCTCTCAACAGCCCTCTGTGGTAAAGGATCACAAGGCTCTGAGAAGAAATTTCTACTCATCTCTGTTTCAAATGTATGACCCTTCTTTCTGAGTTTATGTGGGAATACAATGTTTCCAATAACAAAATATTTATTCATTTTTCAAAGAACACTGCTTGATCCTTGACTCTCTTGCTGGAGAAAGAACTTCTCTGCACCTACCCTGTCTGATTTGGTGGGCGGCACGGTGGCAGGTGGGCGGCACGGTGGCACAGTGGTTAGCACTGCTGCATCACAGCGCCTGAGACCCGGGTTCAATTCCCGCCTCAGGCGACTGACTGTGTGGAGTTTGCACGTTCTCCCCGTGTCTGCATGGGTTTCCTCCGGGTGCTCCGGTTTCCTCCCACCATCCAAAGATGTGCAGGGTCAGGTGAATTGGCCCTGCTAAATTGCCCGTAGTGTTAGGTAAGGGGTAAATGTAAATGTAGGGGTATGGGTGGGTTTCGCTTCGGCGGGTCGGTGTGGACTTGTTGGGCCGAAGGGCCTGTTTCCACACTGTAATGTAATCTAATCTAATGTAATCTAATCTAACTTGCCAAAGAGTCCTGTGCATTTCAATAAGATCGCCTCCCCGCCTTCTAAATTTGAATGAGTGCAAACCAATCTACACAATTCTTCCTACAGTGGTTTGCACTGTAACCTCACAGTAGCAAGGACCTAGGTTTGATTCCAGCCTTGGGCAACAGTCTGTGTGGAGTTTGTACATTCTCCCTGTGTCTGCGTGGGTTTCCATTGGATGCTCTGGTTTCCTCCCACAGTCCAAAGATGTGCAGGTCAGGTGGATTTAGCACTGTGGGCTAATTACCCATAGTATGCAGGCTAGGCTGATTAGCTGGGTTATCAGGTTGGATCTGAAAGGCAGGATCTTTAGAGGATCAGTATGGACGTGATGGGTTGAATGGCCTGCTCCACACTATAGGGATTCTATGATTCAAATGATCCTTCTGGGGACTGTCTCCATTACTAATGTGGTTTTCTTTAGATAATGTGCCCAAAACTGATCTCACTATTCCAACTGTGCTCTGATTCTATTGTACACAATCAACAATTTTCCTCAAAGAGTTAACTAAATGTTTTGTTTCCGGAAATAGTGTGTGTTTCTGTTTCTAAGCAGTTGCAGCGAGAGCTAGCTTCCTGTTTGCACAGTAAACCCAAGCTTCCTTTCCCAGAATGCATGGGCTTCTTGACATCATCAGCAAGGAGTATTTTGACAACACCATGACTACAACTATCTGCCCTAATATGGTCTGTATTCTTCCCTCGCAGATCCGGTTTAAGAACTGGCAGGGTGTGCAATACTCAGACGGCATCTTTCACTTCCTCTTAATCATCACAACCACTGATAACTAGACAAACTGGACAATAAAATATTTTTAACACTCAAGCTCTATTATTACAACCTTTGGAAAGCATGCAAATATGTTTGCCTTTTAAAGATTAATTTATAGGCAGCTTGCAAAATAAGGCAAGATGATCCATTAGAAACAACTCCTAATATTGAAATTCTACCGGTTTTATTTTGCAACTTGCGGAATTATTATGGTGCAGAAGGTAGCCTTTCAGCCCATCTTGCCTGCACTGGCTCTACGTCCTAGCCCGAATCTATTATCTAGTGCCAATCTTCTTCCTTTACCTCATAACCCTTACACATGATTTCCATCCAAAATAAAAATCCAATCCTCCTCAGTTGGACCATCCCCCACCACGCATCCAGGGAGTGCATGCCAGACCCATAACTAGTCGCTGAGTGAAAAAGGGTTTTCTCACATTATCCTTGCTTTGTTTGACCAAAAGACCATAAGACGTAGAAATTAGGCCATTCAGCCCACTGAGTCTGCTCCGCCATTCAATCGTGGTTGATAAGTTTCCCATCCCCACTCTCCCGCCATCTCCCTGTAATCCTTGATCCTCTTGCACATCACCCTAAAATCTATGCCCCTCGTTCCTGTTCCTTTTACACAGCTTCACTCTACTCTGTCCAGCCCGCTCCTGATTTTGTGAATCTCAGTCAGATCTCCCTGAGCCTTCTTGTCTCCAGGGAGGGATCCCAGTTTCTTTATTCAAGGTTTTGCATGTCCCCTCCCCCACCCCCGGTTAAGTTGGAAGAGATAACTTGTTATGGTCATAATGTTGTGAGCAATCATTGCTGCCATGGGAACGGTGGGGAGGTGATGACATTGTCGCAATGTGGCTGAACTAGTACTCGAGAACTCCCGGCTAATTTTCTGCAGCAGTTCCAAAGGGAAATCACCAACAGACACATGTTCCCCTCCCCTCCCTTATCAGCCTCCTGCAAGAACCATTCCCTCTGAAACACCTTGGTACACTCCTTCTTCACCCCCAACACCACCTCCCACTCACCCCTATCCCCATGGCACCTTCCCCTGCAGCTGCAGAAGGTGCCCATTTACATCCTCCCTCCTCAATACCTGAGGACTTCTGAGGAAAGGTCGATGGACCCGAAACGTTAACTCTCATTTCTCTCTACAGGTGCAGCCAGGCCTGCTGAGCTTTTCCAGCAATTTCTGCTCTAGTTTCTAAATTTCTGGAGCTATGGATTTGAATCTCACCGTGGCAAATTCGAATTTAATAAAAATAATCCTGAATGAAAAGCACTTTGAATTGTGGCCATTGTCAATGGTTATAGAACCTATCAGGTTCATTCATGCCAATTGGGAAGGTGATCAGCTGTCCTTCCCGTGTCAGGCCTCTGTGTGACTCTGGACCCATGGCAATCCACTATACCACTCTTTCAAAGCAAGTCTCTCATTTGCACTAAAATCACCAGAAAGCTGAAGGCACTGAATGAAATCAGACATGCTGGCAGCAGCCTGTGCACCAGAAGCAACTTTGGTAAACCATTGATGTGGTCAACTCTGGGCAGTCTTCCTTAGTAACATTTCCTTACTCTGAATCATCATCATCAGTGAAGTGATGGAAGGGGTCATTCACACTGTGATAAGCTGCCACTTGCAAGGAAACATCCTCCTCACTGACACTCAGTTGGGATTCCACTGAGGTTTCTGACCACATTCCAGCCTTGGTTCAACTGTGGACAAAAGATCTGAACTCCATTGGTGCAGTGAGAGGGATTACCATTGTATCAAGCCAGCATTTGACTGTGTGTGGCATCAAGGAACCTGAATAAAACTGGAGTCAATGGAAATCTGGGGAATACTCTTTGCTGGCACAAAGAAAGAGGACTGTAATTGTTGGTGATAAAGCATCTCAGTCCAAGGACATCTCTGTAGGAGCTCCTCGGAGTAGTACCCTAGGCCCAATTATCTTCAGCTGCTTCATCAATGATCCTCCCTCCATCATGAGGTCATTAGTGGGGATAGTTGATTTGATTTATTGTTGCCACATGTACCGAAATATGGTGAAAAGTATTGTTTTGCATGTTATCCAGTCAAATCATACCTTACATAAGTACATCTGCTAAAGTCTGCTAACAGCAGGGAAGAAGCTGTTCTTGAATCTGTTGGTACGTGTTTTCAAACTTTTGCATCTTCTGCCCAATGGAAGAGGATGGAAGAGTGCATAACCAGGGTGGGAGGGATCTTTGATGATGTTGGTTGCTTTCCTGAGGCAGTGGGAAGTGTAGATGGTGTTAATGGATGGAAGGCCGACCCATTGTCTCAGCATGCTCCTGCCCCACTGAACTCATCTCTACCTCCCTCGACACTGTCCTATCCCCCCTAGTCCAGGAACTCCCCACATACGTTTGAGACACCACCCACGCCCTCCACCTCCTCCAAGACTTCCGTTTCCCCGGCCCCCAACGCCTCATCTTCACCATGGATATCCAATCCCTCTACACCTCCATCCGCCATGACCAGGGCCTCCAAGCCCTCCGTTTTTTCCTCTCCAGACGTTCCCAACAGTACCCCTCCACCGACACTCTCATTCGTTTGGCCGAACTGGTCCTCACCCTTAACAATTTCTCCTTTGAATCCTCCCACTTCCTCCAGACCAAAGGGGTAGCCATGGGCACACGTATGGGTCCCAGCTATGCCTGTCTCTTTGTTGGCTACGTAGAGCAGTTGATCTTCTGTAATTACACCAGCACCACTCCCCACCTCTTCCTCCGTTACATTGATGACTGCATTGGCACCACCTCGTGCTCCCGCAAGAAGGTTGAGCAATTCATCAACTTCACCAACACATTCCACCCTGACCTTAAATTTACCTGGACCATCTCTGACACCTCCCTCCCCTTCCTGGACCTCTCCATCTCCATCAGTGACGACCGACTTGACACTGACATTTTCTACAAACCCACCGACTCCCACAGCTACCTGGATTACACCTCTTCCCACCCTACCTCTTGCAAAAATGCCATCCCGTATTCCCAATTCCTCCGCCTCCGCCGTATCTGCTCCCAGGAGGACCAGTTCCACCATAGAACACACCAGGTGGCCTCCTTCTTTAGAGACCGCAATTTCCCTTCCCACGTGGTTAAAGATGCCCTCCAACGCATTTCGTCTACATCCCGCACCAACGCCCTCAGACCCAACCCCTCCAACCGCAACAAGCCCATGGTGCTCACCTTCCACCCTACCAACCTTCGCATAAACCAAATCATCCGCCGACATTTCCGCCACCTCCAAACAGACCCCACCACCAGGGATATATTTCCCTCCCCACCCCTCTCCGCCTTCCGCAAAGACTGTTCCCTCCGTGACTACCTGGTCAGGTCCATGCCCCCCTACGACCCACCCTCCCATCCTGGCACTTTCCCTTGCCACTGCAGGAACTGTAAAACCTGTGCCCACACCTCCTCCCTCACCTCCATCCAAGGCCCTAAAGGAGCCTTCCACATCCATCAAAGTTTTACCTGCACATCCACTAATATCATTTATTGTATCCGTTGCTCCCGATGCGGTCTCCTCTACATTGGGGAGACTGGGCGCCTCCTAGCAGAGCGCTTTAGGGAACATCTCCGAGACACCCGCACCAATCAACCAAACCGCCCCGTGGCTCAACATTTCAACTCCCTCTCCCACTCTGCCGAGGATATGGAGGTGCTGGGCCTCCTCCACCACCGCTCCCTCACCCACCAGACGCATGGAAGAAGAACGCCTCATCTTCTGCCTCGGAACACTTCAACCCCAGGGCATCAATGTGGATTTCAACAGCTTCCTCATTTCCCCTTCCCCCACCTCATCCTAGTTCCTAACCTCCAGCAACACGATCCCCTTGACTTGTCCGGACTTGTCCGACCTGCCCAGCTCCTTTTCCACCTATCCACTCTACCTTCTCCTCCCTGACCTATCACTTTCATCCCCTCCCCCACTCACCTATTGTACTCTATGCTACTTTCTCCCCACCCCCACCCTCCTCTAGCTTATCTCTCCACGCTTCAGGCTCTCTGCCTTTATTCCTGATGAAGGGCTTTTGCCCGAAACGTCGATTTCGAAGCTTTTCGGATGCTGCCTGAATTGCTGTGCTCTTCCAGCACCACTGATCCAGAATCTGGTTTCCAGCATCTGCAGTCATTGTTTTTACCATCTTAATGGATGGAAGGCTGGGTTTTGTGTTGGACTGGGCTATGTTCACAACTCTGTAATTTCCTGCGGTTTTGGGTAGAGCAATTGCCATACCAAGCTGTGATGCATCCAGATAAGCTGCTTTGTATGGTGCATCGATAAAAATTGGTCAGAGTCATTGTGAAGAATTTCCTTAGCCTTCTGAGGAAGTAGAGGCAATGGTATACTTTGTTATCTGTAGCATGAACATAGCTGGATCAGGTCAGATTGTTGGTGATGTCTATTCCGAGGAACTTGAAGCTCTAGACCACTTCCACCTCAGCACCATCGATACAGACAAGGAGCATATCCTCTATTCCGCTTCCTGAAGTCGATGACCAGCCCTTTCATTTCGCTGACATTGAGGGAGAAATTGTTGTCTTTACACCATGTCACTAAGATCTCAATCTCTTTCCTGTACTCTGTTTTGTCGTTGTTTAAGATCTGACCTACTATGACGATGTCATCAGCAAATGAATTGGAGCTGAATTTGGCTGTACAGTCATGGGTGCATGAGGAGTATGATAAGGGACTGAATACGCAGTTCTGCAGGGTGCAGGTGTTGAGGAATACTGTGGAAGAAGTGTTGTCACCTATCCTTACTGATTGTAATCTGTGGGTCAGGAAGTTGAGGATCCAGTTGCAGAGTGAGGAGCAGAGTTGGAAGGTGAATTTGGTTGGAATTATGGTGTTGAAGGCAAACCTAAAGTCAATAAGTAGGAGTCTGGTGTATGTATGCTTGTTATTCAGAGGATAAGACCAGGGATATGGTATCTACCATCGACCTATTGTGACTGCAGGCGAATTGCTAAGGATCAAGGCAGTCTGGGAGGCTGAGGTTGATGTGTGCCATTTCTAATCTCTTCATGGTCAAAGTCTTCTTGATGCAGTTGGGAACCTTAGACTGGAATAAGGAGAGGGTAGAGATATCAGCGAATACACCCACCAACTGATCCATACAGGATCTGAGTGCATGGCTAGGGATTCCTTCTGGGCCAGTCACTTTCCATATTGCAACAACACTCATAACTCCTCAAATAGTGGAGCTGTCTCTGTGCACAAGACAACACAGCAATTGACGAGCACAGGACAGGAACAGGCCCTTCGGTCCATCATATCTGTACTGATGATGCCATTCTAAACTAATCCCGTCTGCCTACATGCCATCCACATCCTTCTATTCCCCACCTGTTCATGTCTCTGTCTAAATGCCTCCTAAATTTTGCTATTGTCTCTGCTTCTACCGCCTCCCCTGGCAGCGTGTTCCAGACATCTACCACCCACTGTGTAAAAAAACTTGCTTCACACATTTCCTTTAAACTCCCTCCCTCACCTTAGACTTATGCTCCCTTGTACTTCACATTCCCACCCTAGGAAAACAACTCTGACTATCCATCCTATCCATTGCCTCTCATAATTTTATAGACTTCTATCAATCGCCCCTCAGCTTCTGATGCTCTAGTGAATACAATCCAAGTTTATCCAACCTCTCGTTATAGCTAATAAAGTCCAATCCAGGCAACATCCTGGTAAACCTCTTTTATCTCCATATCCTTCCTATAGTGCGGTGACCAGAATCACACACAATACTCCAAATGTGGTCTAACTAAAGTCTTATACAGCGGCAATATGACTTGCCTACTTTTATATTGAGTCCCCTGACTGATGGAGGCAAGCATACCACACACCTTCTTTACCAACTTATCCACTTGTGTTGCCACTGTCAGGGAGCTATGCATTTGCACCCCAAGCTGCCCCTGTATATCAATGCTCTTAAGGGTCCTGCCATTTACTGTACACTTTCATCTTTTATTTGAACTCTGAAAATGCATCACCTCACATTTTTCTGAATTAACACCATCTGGCATTTCTGTCAAATCATTCAGCTGATCTATATCCTACCATTTCCTTTGACAACCTTCCTCACTTTCCACAACTCCACAGATTTTTGTGTCACCTGCAAACTTACTAATCAGAACACTCATGTTTTCATCCAAATCATTTCTTTATATTACAAAGAACAGAGGTCTCAGTAGATCCTTGTGGAACACCACAGGTCACTGATGCTTAATCAGAAAAGCATCTCCACAACTACCTTTATCTTCTGTGACCAAGACAATATTGATTCCAGTTTGCCAATTCACATGGATTTCATACAACTTAATCTTCTGGACCAGTCTGCCATGTGGGACCTTGTCAAATGCTTTAGTAAAGTCCATGTAGACAACATCCACTGCCCTACCCGCAATCATCTTCATCACTTCCTCAAAAACCTCAATCAAACTTGTAAGATGAGGTCTCCCCTCATAAAGACATGCTGACTATCCTGAATAAGTTTATTCTTCTCTCAATGTGACTAAGTCCCTTCCATAGCAATTTTCTCAAATACTTTCCCTCCTCCAGATGTAAGGCTCATCGGCCTGTAATTCCCTAGATCATTAAAGTTGGCCTTCCTAAATAAAGGAACAACATTGGCTATTCTCTAGTCTTCTGTGACCTGGACTGTGGCTAAAGAAGACATAGAGATTTCTATCAAGACCCCAGTGATCTCCTCCCTTGCCTCGTTCTGTTTCATGGAATCACCCTTAATGCCATCTGTACTGCCCTCATTGAGAGATGTGAGCCTTCCACCATCTACTGGCAAGTGAATCAGAGGAGAGACAAAGGCACAATGATAACAGGTGGCATTAAATGCATAATGAGATTCGTATATTTTTCTATACAGGACTAGAATACAAGAGCAGGGATGTACTGCTAAGATTGTGAAAAGCTCTGGTCAGTTTGCATTTGGAATATTGTGAGCAGTTTTGGGTCCCACATCTCAGGAAGGATGGGCTGGTGTTGGAGGGTGTCCACAGGAGGTTTCCAAGAATGATCCCAGGGATGAGGGCCTATCACGTGAGAGCAGTTGAGGATTCTGTGTCTGTACTCGAGGAGTTTAGAAGGATAAGAGGGTTCTGACTGAAGCTTACTGAATACTGAGAGGCCTAGATGGAATGGACATTGAAAAGATGATGCCACTAGTAGGAGAGATTTGGACTCAAGTGCACAGCCTCAGAGGGAAGGGACGACCCTTTAAAACTGAGATGAGGAGGAATTTCTTCAGCCAGAGGGTGGTGGATCTATGGAATTCATTGCTGCAGAGGGCTGTGGAGGCCAAATCATTGAGTATATTTAAGAAATAGATTCTTGGTCAGTAAGGGGATCAAAAGTTACAGGGAAATGGCAAGAGAATGGGGTTGAGAAACATATCAGCCATGAATGAATGACACAACAGACTTGATTGGTCGAATGGCCTAATTCTGTTTCTGTATCTTATCGTCCAATGGGAATGATTAAATTTATAAATTTAGACTCATGTATTTTATCAGCATTTTCTGCTGATGTTTATTTTGTGCTGTCAGAAAGTGACAATATGCAGAAACATTTGGCTTTGCTCTGTGTGTTGAGACAGTTGGGAATGGAACTAAATCGGGTGGGAGGTCAAAATTCCGATTCCTGACACTGGATTAAAGTCTTTGCATGAAATTCTTAGAACCTTTCAAATGTGTCAGCTTTCCTGGCTGGGTGGTCAAAAACTTATTTTGCATTTATTAACACTCATTAACGCTCCAGCTCATGAGGATCACACACAAAGTCACAATCCTATTAGATAAAAGTGACAAAACTTTGGAGGCATAAACCTAACCATGCTGAGCAGACTCCTCCAATAGCACAGCTTCATCATGACCGAGTTACACATAAAGGTAGGAAGCTTAGAAAATATGGCCGTGAATTAAAACGCATGGCATTCCTGCACAGTCCCACAAGTTGAGTAAATTGAAACAGAACCAAAAAAAACACAATAATGTGAGCACTCAGTAAAGAACTTTACATTGAAATGAGGCACCCATAAAGATTAACAAGCTCTAGCCATAGATAACCAGCTTGTGTCACAGCTCATGGTGGGCATGCTGTTATTCTCTGTGAAGCTCTGGACGTATCAATGTTATTGAAATAGGTCTGAAGCTGGTATATGCATGTTATTTGTTCCAAAGTTGCAGGGATGTGCCACAGGGAATATTGAAGGCCTTGAGGGCCACTGTGAGCTATGTGCCTCATGCATGGAATCCACAGTAGTGTCCGAGTCTACAAACGCCTTACACATACCTAATGAAGATGAGGGAACACAGTCACTGGCCATGCAGGGTATGTCACACTACATTAAATTGAGAAGGTGATGGCCTACTGGTATTTGTCCATGCCCCCCAACAACCCACCCTCCCCTCCCGGCACCTTCCCCTGCCACCGCAGGAATTGCAAAACCTGTGCCCACGCCGCCCACCTCACATCCATCCAAGGTCCCAAAGGAGCCTCCCACATCCATCAAAGTTTCACCTGCACCAATGTCATTTATTGTATCCATTGCTCCCGATGTGGTCTCCTCTGCATTGGGGAGACTGGACGCCTCCTAGCAGAGCGCTTTAGGGAATATCTCCGGAACACCCGCACCAATCAACCCCACCGCCCTTTAGCCTAACATTTCAAATCCCCCTTCCCGCTCTGCCGAGGGCATGCAGGTCCTAGGCCTCCTTCACCGCCGCTCCCGCACCACCAGACACCTGGAGAAAGAACACCTCACCTTCCGCCTCAGAACACTTCAACCCCAGGGCATCAATGTGGACTTCACCACTTTCCTCATTTCCCCTCTCCCCACCTTACCTCAGTTCCAACCCTCCAGCTCAACACTGTCCTCATGACCTGACCTATCTGCCTATCTTCCTTCCCAGCTATCCACTCCAACCTCCTCTCTGACCTATCACCTCCATCCCCACTCCCATTCACCTATTCTATTCTTTGTTACCTTCTCCCAAACACCCCCCACCCCCACCCCCATTTATCTCACCACATTGAAGGCTCCCTGTCTCTATTCCTGATGAAGGGCTTTTGCCCAAAACATAGATTTTCCTGCTCCTCGGATGCTGCCTGACCTGCTGTGCTTTTCCAGCACCACTCTAATCTAAACTCTGGTTTCCAGCATTGGCAGTCCTCACTTTTGCCTGGTTTTGTTGCTGGGCTAGTAATCCAGAAGCTCAGTGAACGTTCTGGGCACCTAGGTTCAAATCCTGCCATGGTAGATGGTGGAATTTGTTTTCAATAAAGAATCTGGAATTGAAGTTCTAATGATAACCACAAAACCATTGTCAAGAAAAACCCACCTGGTTCATTCATGTCCTTCAGGTGAGGAAATCTGTCGTTCAGACCAACATGTGACTCCAGATATATAGCAATATAATTGACTTTTAATTGCCCCGTGGCCATTAGAGATGGGCAATAAACGCTGACCTAGCCAGTGGCACCCACACCCCATGAGTCAATAAGAAAAATGGCTACACATTAAGACACGAGGAACCTGATAAGGATGAATTGAATTGAATTTATTGTCATCTGTACCGAGGCACAGTGAAAAGCTTTGTCTTGATGGCAATACAGGCAGATCACAGAGTTAAATGCCATAGATAAGTAAATGATAGGTAAATAGTGGCAGAAACAAAAACAGGTGAATGTTAAGAGTTTGTGAGACCATTCAGTATTCTAACAACAAAGTGATGATGTCACTAGGGTAGACACTGTTTTGAAACTGACTGGCGCGTGTGTTCAGGCTTCTGTACCTTCTCCCCTGATGGTAGAGGTTGTAGAAAAACATTGCCAGATTGGGATGGATCTTTGAGAATGCTGGCGGCCTATCCTTGACAGTGGGCCTGGTAGATGGATTCTATTGACGGGAGGTTGGCCTTTGCGATTGTCCAGGCTGAGTTCACCACTCTCTGTAACTGTCTCCGATCTTGAATGGTACAGTTGCCACACCAGACAGAATGCTCTCAATGGCACACCTATAAAAGTTGGCAAGGGTATTGGCCATCATGCCAAATTTCCTCAGCTGCCTGAGGAAGAAGAGACGTTATTGGGCCTTTGTAATCAGTACGTCCACATGAAGAGTTCAAGAAAGCTTGTTGGATGCAAAAGTTAGGCTGTTTAGGGCAAGTTCTCAAATGGAAACCAAGGATTTCTTTCGTGCTGTTGGTTCATATATCCTGACTTCAGTGTGAAATGTTTAGCCAGTGAATGTCAGCAGCTATACTGCCTTAGTCACACCAATGGAGGAGGAAGGGACTCTCGCTATGGAGGAACAAGCAGCTTCTGCAGAGGGAACCCAGCGCTTCAGATCTCCTGGAGCGGCAAAAGCATCTCATAGACTCATTGAGTCATACATCACGGAAACAGACCCTTTGGCCCAACTTGTCCATGCCAACCAGTTATCTCGAATTTAACTAGTTTAATTTGCCTCCATTTGGTCCATATCCCTCTAAACCCTTCCTATGCATGTACCCATCGAGATGCTTTTTAAATGTTGTAATTGTAGCGGCCTCCACCACTCCTCATTCCATATATGCACCACCCTCTGTGAAAAAATTGACCTTTAGGTCCTTTTTAAATCTTTCCCCTCTCACCTTAAACGTGTGGCACTGAACTCCCCTACCCTGGGGAAAGGACCTTGGCTATTCACCTTATCAATGCCCCAAATGATTTTATAAACCTCTATAAGCCCTCAGTCTCTGATGTTCCAGGGAAAAAAATCCCAGTTTATCCAATCTCTCCTTGTAACTCAAGCCTTCCAGTTGTGGCAACATCCTTGTAAATCTTTTTTTGAACCCCTTCCTTCCTATAGTAGGGTGACCAGAATTGTATACAGTACTCCAAATGTGACCTGAACAGTATCTTGTACATCTGCAATATGATGTCCCAACTCCTATACTCAATGGACTACTGGAAGCTTTACAATGACCTGCAGACGAAAGAACAGCGATGCAAGAGGCATTTTCATGTGAATAGTGACATCGGCACTTTGTTGGCCAACCTGTTGCACTATAATCTGGTGTTGTGTGATTTCCAACTTTGTCCACGCCAGTCTAACACCGGCACCTCCACAGCTTGGGATGAAATTTGAGATGGTGGTGCTGAAGATCACTTTTCTTCATCACCTGCTCCTTTCAAACTCCTCTGGGAATTAGTGAGGCATCTCCCAATCAGCAGCCCACAAGCACATTTGTGAGTTCACAGATGCCTTTCACTGTAAAGCACATCTATGCCCAGGTCATCACAGACCCCAAGAACCAAGCTGCCAAGGCAGTAGGATTTGGTGCCATCACTGGGTTCCCTGCAATGACAGACCCCCACCCTGATGCTGAAGAACGGTATTATGCTACCTATGCATTTCCAAGGATCATCAGTGAATAGACTGACAGTAAAGTCACTGCAGTACGAGCAGACCATCCTTCATGGTGGTCTCAGCCAGAGTGGGAATTAAACCCATGCTGTTGGCATCATTCTGAATGACAGACCAGCTAACCAGTTAACTGACCCCTTATTGATTGGCCTAATGTTCTAATGCTTGAATCACTCAGGAAGATTGGGAGACCATAGGAACAGAATTAGGCCATTGCGATTTTCCTATGATGTCACTCTTCCCTTTGTGCTGGGCCCCAATCCTGGGTTTTTAATTTATCTCAGGCTGTGTCTCACTCTGGGATGCGATCTCTACTTCCATGCATAGCTCAGGACTATGTCTCCAGGGTAATGATTGTTTGGTAACTTAGCTCAATGACAGGGTGACGACTTAACAACTTATCATGAGGAAGATGTGAAGACCCATTGTGATCATTGCCCTTCAAAGCTGGCTCTAAACGCCACTCAAGAATCTTAACAGATAGAAAGGGACCACATTAGTGCAGAACAAAGTATTATATTTGTATTAAGTGCTTCATTCCAACTATCATTGACATCTATGTACCTAAAGCTGTTTCAAGTTCCTTCTATATTTATTTTCCTACTGTTACTTCTGGGTGTTATCTCTGCAGTTTCAGCATTTATACACGTCAGAGAATGCTGATACAGTAAAACTCTTTTCACCCAACAGAGCAGCGCAGTGGCTCAGAGGTTAGCACTGCAGTCTCACAGTGCCAGAGTCCTGGCTTTGATTCCAACCTTGGGTGGCTGTCTGTGTGGAGTTTGTACATTCTCCCTGTGTCTGCGTGGGTTTCCTCCCATAATCCAAAGATGTGCAGGTCAGGTGCATTGGCCATGCTATATTGCCCATAGTGTTAGGTGCATTAGTAGAGGAAATGGATCCCTTCAGAGGGTTGGTGTGCACATGTTGGGCCAAATGGTCTGTTTCCACACTGCAAGGAATCTAACCTGTCATGTGTGATCTGCAATCCACGTTAAATTGTTAATGATATACACACAGCAGCTTCTGATCCTTCTTGGTTGTGTTGTAGTAGGGTTAATCCAAAGAACTTCAAATATATTGCTGTAAATAATTACAATCTACTGAACTATTAACTGGATCAGCTGATATGAGGGCAAAGTCTTTCATCATTTTTTAACCTAAAGTGAATGTGCTTTCTTGTTCTGATTCTGTAATATTATTATCAAGGAGTGCAATGTATCTTTACCTGAGTAAGGTAAGGACCCATAGTGTTACACGCCAAGTACTAGCATGGATAGAACCTTGGCTGTCTGGCCAAAGGCAGACAATGGGGATAAAAGGGTCCTGATGGCAGCCAGTGATTAGTAGTTTTCCACAAGGTTCAGTGCTGGGACCACAACTTTTCACTTTATACATTAATGATCTGGATGAAGGAACTGAGGGTGTTCTAGCTAAATTTGCAGATGATACAAAGATAGGTAGAGGAACAGGTTGCATTGAGGAGGAGGAGGAGAGGCTGCAGGAAGAATTAGACAGTTTGAGTCGCAAAGAAGTGGCAGATGAAATACCATGTGGGAAAGTATGAGGTTATGCAGTTTGGTAGGAAGAATAGTCATGGACTATTTTCTAAATGGAGAGAAAAATATAGAAATCTGAAGTGCAAAGGGACTTGGGAGTTCTAGTCCAGGTTTCTCTTAAGGTAAACTGGCGCATTGAGTTGATGGTTAGGAAGGCAAATACAATGTTGTCATTCATCTCAAAAGGACTAGAATATAAAAAGCAGAGATGTACTTCTGAGGTTATATAAGGCTCTGGTCAGACGAGATTTAGAATATTGTGAGCAAGTTTGGGCCCTGTACCTTAGGAAGAATGTATTGTCCCTGGAGTGAGTCCAAAGGAGGTTCACGGGAATGATCCCAGGAGTGAAATGCTATACATATGAGGAATGTTTGAAGACCCTGGAACTATACTCGATGGAATTTACAAGGATGAGGGGGGATCTGGTTGAAATTTTCAGAATATTGAATGGCCTGGATAGGGTAGATGTTGGGAAGATGTTTCCAATGGTGGCAGAGACTAGGATCTGAGGAGACAGCTTTAGAGTAAATGAAAGACCCTTTAGAATGGAGATAAGGGGAAACATCTTCAGCCAGAGAGTGGGGAATCTGTGGAATTCATTTCCACAGAAGGCTGTGGAGGCTGGGTCATTGAGTATATTTTAAACAGAGGTACATAGGTTCTTGATTGCAAAGGGGATCAAAGCTTATGGGGAGAAAGCAGGAAAATGGCGTTGAAAAATGTATCAACCATGATTGAATGGTGGAGCAGACTCGATGGGCTGAATGGTCTAATTTCTGCTCCTATGTTTTGGAGTTGGTTGCACTTACTTTCCATCTGTGAAAGTGATGACAAAAAGTTATTGGACATTGATAGCTTATTTCCGAAAGGAAATGTTCCCCTGCTTTGTGTGACCAAGAAGGGAAATTTCTATGACAATTTCGGAAAACAATAGCATGATAGGATAATATTTTTGCTCTGAGATGTTATACAATAGCAAGATGTGAACATGCTTAGGACGGAGAATTTAAGGTCAGAGGCACTTCTTATTCTTTTATCTTTTATAATCTTCACTAGCTAGGCCAAGATTTTGCCTGCTCCTAACTGCCCACTGTGAGGGGCGCGGTGGCTCTGCTGTTAGCACTGCTGTCTCACGGCCAGGTTCAATTCCACCCTGGGGCGACTGTGTGGAGTCTGCACATTCTCCGTGTGTGTGTGTTTCCTCCAGGTGCTCCAGTTTGCCCCCACAGTCCAAAAAGAGGTGCAAGTTAGGGTTGGGTTGGCCTTGCTAAATTGATTTCATTTGATTTATTGTACTCACATGTACCTAAGTACAATGAAAAGCTTTGCTTGGTGATCAGTACAGGCAGATCATAGCAAACAAGGACATGGAGATCATAAGGTGTTGTGGTTCTGTTCGCCGAGCTGGGAATTTGTGTTGCAGATGTTTCGTCCCCGGTCTAGGTGACATCCTCAGTGCTTGGGAGCCTCCTGTGAAATTTCCTCCGGCATTTATAGTGACTTGTACCCGCAGCTTCCGGTTGTCAGTTCCAGCTGTCCGCTGCAGTGGTCAGTATATTGGGTCCAGGTCGATGTGCTTATTAATTGAATCTGTAGATAGAGGTGAACAGTGCCGTTACATCGAATGAGACTACGTAAAGTGCACAAATCAGACATCCCACTCAGACCCATAGTATCACTACCAGGGACACCATCACACAAACTGGCTAAAGAACTACAGCAGAAACTGAAACACCTGATCAGCAGATCCAGACACTCTATACAATCAACACAGGAATTCTTGGGCATCATCAGAAATATACACATAGACAAGAAAGAAACTATGGTCTCATTCGATGTAATGGCACTGTTCACCTCTATCGACAAAACCCTAGCCAGAGAAACAATAGCCAACCTGCTGGACATACGGAACAGACAACAAGACGGGGAACCTATCAACAACGACTGCATACTCAAACTACTGGACCTGTGCCTCACAACACACTTCACATTCAACAACCAAATATATGAACAAATCAACGGCACACCCATGGGCTCACCCATCTCTGGACTCATAGCAGAAGCGGTAATGCAAAGGTTAGAACAAACAGTCTTACCGCAAATTCAACCCAAACTCTGGGTCAGATATGTAGATGACACCTTTGTAATCATTAAAAACACAGAAATAGAGAACACACACCGGATCATCAACGCCACACTCACAGGAATCCGATTCACTAGAGAGGAAGAAAAGGACAACCAACTCCCATTCCTAGACGTGAGGGTACAGAGAACACCAAACAGAGAATTCACCACTAGGGTACACAGGAAAGCCACACACACAGACCACGTCCTAAACTACGAAAGCAACCACCCCAACACACACAAAAGAAGTTGCATCAAGACACTGTTCAAAAGGGCCACAACACACTGCAGTACACCAGAACTGCAAAAAGAGGAAGAAGAACACCTATACAATGTATTCGCCAAAAACAGATACCCCCGCAATTTCATCAACAGATGCCTAAGGGAAAGACAACGGAACGAGGACATGCCACAACCCAAAGGACTAGCCACACTACCATACATCAGGAGCATTTCAGAACTGACAGCCAGACTACTGCGACCACTAGGACTCATAACAGCACACAAACCAACAGCCACTCTCAGACAACAACTCACCAGAACAAAGGACCTGATACCTAGCATGAGCAAAACCAATGTAGTGTACAAAATCCCATGCAAGGACTGTACAAAACACTACATAGGACAAACAGGAAGACAGCTAACGATCCGCATCCATGAACATCAACTAGCCATGAAATGACATGACCAGCTCTCCTTAGTAGCCACACACTCAGATGACAAGCAACATGAGTTCGACTGGGACAACACTACTATTATAGGAAAAGCCAAACAGAGAACAGCCAGGGAATTCCTAGAGGCATGGCACTCATCCACAGATTCAATCAATAAGCACATCGACCTGGACCCAATATACCGGCCACTGCAGCGGACAGCTGGAACTGACAACCGGAAGCGGCTGATTCAAACCACTACAAATGCTGGAGGAAAGATCACAGAAGCGCTTCACAGGAGGCTCCCAAGCACTGAGGATGTCACCTAGACAGGGGACGAAACGTCTGAAACACAAATTCCCAGCTCGGCGAACAGAACCACAACAACGATCACCCGAGCTACAAATCTTCTCACAAACTTAGATCATAGGGTGCTTAGAGCACAAAGCAAGATATACGTTGTTTGAAGTTAGAGAGTCCATTCATCAGTCTAATGACAGCAGAGAAGAAGCTGTTCTTGAACCTGTTGGTGCATGTGTTCAAGCTTCTGTATCTTCTGTCTGACAGAAGAAGACACTATTATCCATAGTCTACAGGGATGTGTGGGCTAGGTGGATTAGCCATGGGGAAGGCAGGATTACAAGGATGGGGTGGATCTTGGTGGGATGCTGTTTGAAGGGTGCAGTGTGGACTCAGTGGGTTGAATGGCCTGTTTCCACATTGTAGGGATTCTATGATTCTTTAGAAAAGGAATTTCCTTTCTGAAAGGCTGCAGTCCATGTACTGGATAAGGTAAATGCAAATGAAAAGGCGTGTAGGAACAGCAGGATCTCAGAGTCGATGCACACAAGTCTTCAAAGGGCAAGTTGAGAGGCTGTTGGAAAATCACATGTGACCCTTGGTTTCACACAATTACAGAAGTGCAGAAGAAGGCTATTCAGCCCATCATGCATTCACTGGTGCATTCCACAGCATCATTAGCTGGAGGCAATCTCTTGCATTGTCCGCATAGTCTTGCATATTATTTTAATCCATAAAACCATCCAATGCCTTATTGGTAGCCTCAATGTTTTATTGATTGAAGAATAGAAAGGAAGTTATGCTAAATGTGGATTAAAACAATATGCAAGACTTTGGGGACTATGTTCTTTTCTGGGAATCACATTTTATCAAGGATGCCAGATTTTTGGAGGAGGTATAGAAGAGACTAACTGGAATAGCTTCTGGGAGGTGGAACTTCAGTAATATGGAGGAGCTGGAGTTGTTCTCCTCAGAGGAGAGAAAGTTGAAATGAGATTTGCTGGAGGTGTTCAAAACAATGAATAGTTTTGGAGGAGAGATGGTTTCCAGTGGACAATAACAGAACCAAGTCTGTCACTCTTTTTCCACAGGAATGGCTGTGATTTGCTATACATCTGATTCATTGGCAACATTAAAAGAGAATTGGATAGACACTTGAAGGGAAAGAATATTGCTGGAACCTACAATTAATTGGGTTGTTCTATAAGCAAGCTAGTACAAGTACATGGGGCCAAATGGCCTCCTTCCATTCAGTATCATTCCCCAACTCAATGAGCTCCATATCCCCAATATAGAATGACAAGGGATCAAGTCAATGATAAAAAGAAATCACAGGAAAGTTAACCCAGGTAAAAACTAAAAGGACTGCAGATGCTGTAAATCAAACAAAAATAGAAATTGCTGGGAAAGCTTAGCAGGTCTGGTACCATTAGTAGAGAGAAATCAGAGTTAATGTTTCGGGTTGAGTGACCCTTCCTCAAAACTCTTCTGTGTACATCCTGATTGTGATATGAACTTGTCCCCACTTATGTCCATCAGCCACACAATGAAAGCTTGGACATTCCATTCCAATGAACGTTTTTGAATGGAGAGAGAAACACAGAATTAACATTTTGAGTCTGGTGGGACTCTACTTTGAAGAAGTCTTTGACCTTCTTCTGACACTGCTGGGCATTCCTCCTGACTTTGAAGAAGAGTTGTACTGCACTCGAAACATTAACTCTGTCATGCATCTCTTGCTCACTCTCACTCTGTCAAACATTCCACATTATTAACCCTGCATTTCCATCTGTGCTGCCTATTCCCAAACTCAGTGTACCTCACTTAGCACTAACAAATGTGCCTCCACTTTCTCAATCCCTCCCTTTCTGTCATTACAGGAAAAATATAATTGAGCTGAACCAGCCAGGATGGGCGATGCCCAATGGCAGATGTTAAACCAATTGGCCTGTAGTTTCCTGATATCTGTCTCCTACTCTTTTTGAATGAAGGAATAATATTTGCTAACAGAACCTTTCCTGAATTTAGGGGATTTTGGAAAATTAATCCCAATGCAAAAAAAAACCCATGAGGCTCTTTTTGTAAAACACTAGAATGAAGTCCAGTCAAGATCCAAAGGCATGCTAATGCACAGCTCTAACGATTTGCTCAGTGCTACTATCCGAGTGATTGTCATTTCCTTGAATGATTTCCTTCCTTCTATTTCCTGATTTATAAATATTTCTGGGATGTTCTTTGTCACCTCTATAGTGAAGACAAATGCAAAATTCCCATTCAATTCATCTAACGCTCCAAATCCCTTCTATAAGACCAATGCTTACTCTTATAACCACTTAAAAAATATCTTTAGAATTTTCAATAATCATTTTTTGCTTTCTTTTGTATTCTCTGAATATCCCCCCCTCATAAATCCTTTCGTCATTCATGCCTGTGTTACATACTCAGTCCAATCTTCTGACTTGATACACATCTTGCAATAATTTCATGCTTTCTTTTTAAGTTTGATACGATCTAGTTAATCACAAACGGTATGTCCTCCACTTGGAAATTTTCAGTCCCTTTTGAATGTAACTATTCTGCATATTCTGAAATATCCCCTAAAGTGGCTGCTGCTGAATCCCCTCAACCTAATTTGCTAGTGAATTTTTGCAATCTGGTGCACTCTGTCTTTGTTCCAAAGCAAACATGGGACCTGGGAGTGTCAGGCTCCACAATCTGCTCATGGGTTGTTAATTTCCTATTTCTAATCTCTGCTCTTGAGCTTTCAACTATCATCTTATGCAAGAGACAAAAAAAAAACGAGATCTTGGAGGCTGGGGTATGAAAGATCAAAGTGTTCTGTGATGTGGCTGAACATGCCTATTAACTGAATTCTCAGATCACAAAACAACACACTCACTTAAATCCATTGGAAATTATCAAGGGGCTGTCATGTCATATTATAATAATTTTATTTAGTAAATTCAAATAAGATAGTTGAATTAGATTCTCACAGTGCAGATGTTTCTGCTACCTCAGCTGCTGTTGATAGCAACACAAAAACTGTATTATTATATTATATTCCATGTATAATTGTGAAAAGGGAAATTCTGCTATGTTGCTGACCTATTGGATAAGAATTCTTTTGAATATTTTTAATGGGAAGGACTGACACAGTGGTATTACTGCTAGACTCAAGATTAGAGTGGTGCTGGAAAAGCACAGTAGGTCAGGCAGCATCCGAGGAGCAGGAAAATCGACGTTTCGGGCAAAAGTGCTTCATCATTCCTAGGCACTAGCATGGATTGAAGCTTGGGGTTACTGGGAGGCAGGTGCTGAGGAAGGAGATGTGGCTATGATAGTGAGTCTGCTTCAGGACATGGCTGAAATGCTTCAGAGCAGAGGAGATGACCTGGGCGGGGGAAGGGGTGGGGGTGGGGGTGCAGTGAGAGAGGGACTCACTAAAAACCTTGTAGACAGAAGAGGAGAACCTCTTCAAGGTAGGCATCCTTCAATTCTTCACCTTCACAGGATCAATAGCCCTTCCTATTAGGGCTGTCTGTGTACTAACACCAGATGGAACTGCAGCATTTCTAGAACATTTTCACAAGCGTAATTCAAGGAGGGCAAAACATTGCTGGCCCAGTCAACGGTGTCCACATCCCGCGGAGAATAAAAAACTGCAAGGAAGGTATCACTCCCAGCTAACCTGTGGCACATTACCTGCTTAATATCGAAATCATTTATTTGATCACTTGATAAATAAAATTATCAATCTAGATGTTGCACTTTTTTTGTTCATTTGTGGGTTTCACTGGCTGGGCCAGCATTTATGGTCCTGCCTTATTTGCCCTTGAGAAGACAGTAGTGAGCTGCCTTCTTGAACTCGTGCAGTTTATTTTTTTTGAGAATTTGTGGCATTAATGCAACCAAAGTGGCTTGAGAGGCCATTCCAGAAGGCAGTGAAGACGCAACCATATTACTGTGGGTCTAAAGTCACATGCTGGTAAGGACAACAGTTTCTTTTCCTAAAGGAAGTTATCATAAAGTCCCCTACAGTGTGGAAGCAGGCCATTTGGCCCATTGAGTCCACACCAACTCTCTGAAGAGCATCCGACCCAGACCCAGACCCAACATCATTTCTTGCTCACTCTCACTCTGTCAAACATTCCATATTACTAACCCCGCATGCCCTCTATGCTGCCTATTCCCAAACTCAGAGTACCTCACCTAACAGTAACAAATGTGTCTCCCCTTTCTCAATCCCTCCATTTCTGTCATTACAGGAAAAATATAATTGAGCTGAAATAGCCAGCATTTACATAGGAGTGTCAGCATATATGGTCTCAGAAGATGTTCTTCTTTCATTCTCACTCTCTACATCTCAATAAACCTCAGTGCCCCCACAACTCGGCTCAGTGGTATAGCCCATTGACCTTGGACCTTTGGTCACCTGACTACAAAGGCTTTTGTGTCTAGAGTTTCCAGTCATGTTGAGTGTGTCCTGCCCAGGGGTTGGTTTTTCCTGAACAGGGCTGAGGGAGCTGTGCAAAATGAGCCCAGCCACCTCTGGAGTATTCTGAGAGGAGAATTCTGGAGAGCCTGGAAGGGGCAGAATAGCTGTGTGTGGTTACTCCTCCAGCTGGGTCCATACTGGCACCACTTTTGCTGCTTGTAATGAAGGGGCACCAGGGGTTCACGCAAAGACCCTTGACCCCTGTCACCTGCAACGAGGTCTAGACAATGTCCAAGTTGGGCTGACATGTGGCAAGCCACATTCACATGATACAAATGCTAGGCTATGGTCATCTCCACCAAGAGACAAGTTAACTACCACCCCTTGACATTCAATGGTGTTACCATCACTAAATACCCCACTATCAACATCCTGGTATTACCATTGACTAGAAACTCAACTGGACTCACCACATAAACACAATGGCTACAAGAGCAGGTCAGGGGCGAGGAATACTGCAGTAAGTAACTCACCTCCTGACTCCTGAAAGTCTGTCCACCATCTACAAGACACAAGTCAGGAGTACACAAGACACAAGACACAAGTCAGCTCCCCACTTGCCTGTATGGGTGCAGCTCCAACAACACTCAAGAAGCTTTGCACCATCCAGGGTAAAGCAGCCCACTTGATTGGCACTACATCCACAAACATCCACTTCCTCCACCATCGATGGTCACTAGCAGCAGTGTGTACTATCTACAAGATGCACGGCAGAAATTCACCAAAGATGAATTTTTCTACACAAGCCACAACCACTATCATATGGAAGGACAAGGGCAGTAGTTACATAGGAATGCCACCACCTTCACGTTTCCCTCCAAGCCACTCACCATCCCGACTTGGGAATTTATCGCCATTCCTTCACTGTTGCTGGGTCATAATTCTGGAATTCCCTCTCAACGATATTGTGGGTCCATCTAGAGCAGGTGGATTGCAGCAGTTCACCACCACCTTCTCAAGGGGTAACCAGGGGCTGGCAATAAATGCTGGGCCAGCCAGTGTTGCCCATGTCCCATGAGTGAATTTAAAAAAGATCCTTGCCAGCGCTGCTGAGCACCAATTGCTGGGTGATGGAGTGCATGTCTGTGTGCATATCCAGCAGATAGCCAAAACTCTGGGCCTGTCTCTCCATGGAGGCAGCTAGACATTCACAGGCCTAGACCAGCAGGGCTCCAATTGAATTCTCCATTTGTGCAGCCTTTGTGTCAGGATGTCCTGCACACCCTTCAATCCTGCCTGCTCCTCAGTGAGCTTCACCAAAGTCAAGAATGGCTGACACCATGGTGTTCTCTCCTGCCCAGGGCTGAGCAGGGGCCTGGTTCAGGGCAGTCGTTAGAGTGTCAATGGCATGGGACGTTTCTCCCTTGGTCAGCTGCAGAGGCGTGGCAGTGAGTTGCTCACCAGGAGATCCTTCTGATTGTCATGTAGCTAAAGTGGCCAGCAAGGGGCCCTCCCTTGAGTTGATGGTTGATGTAGGAGGCAGTCTTGCCAGTCTACCCGCCAAGGCAGTCATGCCATCTTCGTTAGAGGTCTCCTGTTGGCAGTAGAGAACATGCTGACACCTGCAAAAGATGAAAGAGAGAATCCATCATGAACAAGGAGTCAAAGATCTCACTTATTTGAAACATGTTCACAGTGGCGGTGATGGGAGAGCAACAATCCAACACAATCTATCACCTCCACACTATCCTAGCCAAAAGGAAAGGTTGAAGTGGTAGTAAAAATTGCTAAAGGAATCATAAAGAATTGGAGCAGACGCCAAGAAGAATAGACATGACTAACATCACACTAATGTCGCAGGTATGAATGATAAACGCAAGTTCTTAGGGTAGGAAGCCAAATCTCATTTTTAAATCCCAATCTCCGCCAGATCAGTAAAGTCTAGTTTCCAATGCAATAAACAAAAAAGAGAATCATGTTGCTCAGCTAAATTTAAATAAAATCAATTTGATTTTGGTCCCCTTATTTGTAGAAGATTGTAATTCCAGTGGAGGCAGTTCAGAGGAAATTCACTGGATTCATTCCGGAGATTAAAAGCCTGCCTTATGAATAGAGATTGAGCAGTTTAGGTCTGTTTTCTTTGGAGTTTAGAAGAATGAGAGGAGATCTTTTTGAGGTCCATAAAATGCTAAAGAAGATTGACAAAATCGACATAGAGAGGATGCTTGCTCTTGTGGGCCCTTGAGAGGTCATCGTTTTAGATAAGAGCTAGCAGACTTAAAACAGAGATGAGGAGGAATTATGTCTCTCAAAGGATGTGGATCTGTAGGATTTACTCTTCCAGAGGGTGGTGAATGGTAGGTCATTGAGTACATTTAAGAAGGAGATAGACATATTTTTAATTAATCATAGGTTAAAGAGTTACAGAGAATGGGCAGGCAAGTGGAGTTGAGGGCAAGATGAGATCAGCTATGAACACATTAAATTGCGGAGTAGGCTCGAGGGTCTGAATCACCTATTCATATTTATTTTCTTGTGCTCTTACATTATCTTCTTAATTTAAGTTATTACTTTTGGAAGCAAAGGAATGTATTATTTTTGCATATTTTCTGATGGTCGGAATTCTGAGGACAGGCAGTAATTTCCTGTTCTCTTAGTCATGCCATTGTTCTCATTATAATCGTGATAATCAAATCAAAGGAATTTGGTGTTGCTGGCAACCCTGTGTGGAAGTGTAATTAGTGGGAAATACGTACTCGTAAACAATGGAAACACCAGTGACCTCTCAACAGATAGTCGAACTGCCTCTGAATGGGAAATAGTCTTTGGTTAACCATTAATCCCTAAACTGCTAGTGTCTCTCGGAATTGTATTTAATTGCAAATAGCTCTCTGGAGTTCCATTAGTTCTGAAAATTTATATAACGAATCTAGATCTGCTAGACCCTAATTGTAGTGCTGGGTCTTATGCTGGAGTTGACAGTAATCTGACTTTTCTACCTTCTTATACAAAGCCATTAATCTGATTATGAAACACTTCGCAATTATAATAATTTGAAGATTTGTTTGAATATTTGACAATTTACTGGAATATTTACAAAGCTATCTTGTCAGATTCCCCTTGATGTTTAGAGTCATAGAGCTGTACAGAACAGCACAGAAACAGACCCTTCGGTCCAACTCATCGACGCCAACCAGATATCCTAACCTAATCTAGTTCCATTTTCAAGCACTTGGCCCATATCCCTCTAAACCCATCCAATGCATATGCCCATCCAGATGCCTTTTAAATACTGTAATTGTACCAGTCTCCACTACTTCCTCTGGCAGCTCATTCCATACACTCACCACCCTCTGCATGAAATAGTTGCCACTTAGGTCCCTTTTATACCTTTCCCCTCTCACCCTAAACCTATGCCCTCTAGTTCTGGACTCTCCCACCCCAGGGAAAAGATCTTGTCTGTTAATCCCTTCCATGCCCCTCATGATTTTATTAACCTTTATAAGGTCACCTGTCAGTCTTTGACGCCAACAGCCCCAGCCGCTCCCTATAGTTCAAATCTCCAACCCTGGCAACATCCTTGGAAAGCCTTTCAAGTTTCACAACATCCTTCCGATAGGAAGGAGACCAGAATTGCACACAATATTCCAAAAGTGGCCTAACCAATGTCCTATACAGCCGCAACATGACCTCCCAACTCCTATACTCAATGCTCTGACCAATAAAGGAAAGCATACCAAATGTCTTCTTCACTATCCTATCTACCTGTGACTCCACGTTCAATTGCTTTATTGGCCATCTAAACTACAATGATATCTTAATCAAGCTGGTGTTGTGGCCTCCCAAATTTGAGCTGCAGTGATGGTTATGCCCATAGTTGTACAAAATTGACAGCAGATTTGCCATAAAACCTAGCAGTTTCGGAAATATCCAGTCAAAGACCCTTTCAGTGACAGAAAGGAATAATTTGCCTTGATAGTCATTTACTCAGTTCTACATTACCAGACATAATATGTGTAGGTGTAGATGGGTTGTGAACAACAGGGTCATTTCAAGGTATTTCTATAAATCTTTTATGCCATTTCAACTGTTTCTATAAAAGTTGCACTGAATTCATCACAAATACTCTGTAAACAGGCAATATTATGATGCGTACAATTGATGTAAGATCACAGCAGCACTCCCAGCCTGAAGGTGAAACCTGGTACAGTGTGAGTTGGAAGAACTGTAATTCTGAACTCTTATTTCTCTATTTTTAAAAACTTATTGCTGGACATTTTATTTGTTTATTTTTCTCCATTTTCTCCCCTAAGAATTTGTACTTAAGAATCTGTACCTAGATATCTTGGTACCTAAGGTAGCACAGTAAGTGGCAATTTGTAAACCTTTCACTGTACTCGTATGCACCGTCCAGCCTGCTTTGCTATTCGCTACAATCTCATCTCAGCTTCAGCTCCAATTTCCTGCCTGCTCTCTGTACCCCTTCAACTCATTACTAATTAAAAATCTGTTTCTCTTCTTAAATTTATTCAATGTCCCATCATCCACAGGACTCTGGGGAGTGAATTCTGTAAATTCATGACCCTTTGAGGGAAGTTATTTCGCCTCACCTTTTAAATCTGCCTCTCCTTATTCTAAAATGATGACTTCTTATTCTAGATTGCCTCACAAGGGGAAACATTCTTTCTGTGAATATTTCATCAATCTCCTTTAGCTTCTGATATACCTCAATTAGATCTCCTCTCATTTTTCTAACCTTCAGAGAACATAGGCCTAATCTGCTCGATCTCTCTTCCCTTATCTCTGGAATCAAGAGATTCAAGATATCGAAGTTACAGATCCACCATTTTCAGTGCATGAACAATATTGCAAATATTCAGACCCCAGTATAATCCTAGTTGATGCCAAGTTCTTTCTGTAAGAGGAAATGTAGTGTTGATTTTCTACATGAACTCGCAGAGTCATAGAGTCACAGAGTGTACAGCACAGAAACAGACCTTTTAGTCCAACTCATCCACGCTGACCAGATATCCTAAATTAATCTAGTCCCATTTGCCAGCATCTGGCCCATATCCCTCTAAACTCTTCCTTTCCATGTACCCATCCAGATGCCTTTTAAACTTTGTAAATAGTTCAGGTCTACCAGACCATAATTCAATATGAAGAATAACATAGTAATCCTCTGACTGGTGGGAAAGTGATTTCAGTGAACGTTTCTGAACAAAAACAACATAAAAGTAAGAGTGATTATAGGGGTGGAACAAAATTATATTGACTAGATCCCAGGCATTGCTGAAGTGAGTCTGTATACTTTGTCAATAATTCGTGAGCACTAAATTGTGATTGATAAAAATGTTTCAGTTCATAATTCAGAATTAGAAACTCAACATTTGTGGATGTATTTTTGTATCACCCAAATTGTTACCTATGAATTCTACAATCCTTCAAAGGACAAAACTATTTGGTTTAACTGTGTTGTACCAAACTCTATCAATTTTTTTTAACAAGCATTTTGATATGTATTTATCCATTGATCTAATTGCTGTCAATCATTAAAAATGTATTCTACTTTACTTATATTTACTTTTAACAAATGGTTTTGTGTTTAACCTCTTCACTTGCCAGCTGCAAGTTTATGGAAATAGATTATATTCAGACAATTCTGTCATTTCAATTCATTAAATTAGTAATCCCCTATTCCACATCTGGTTTCTTTCAAGGTGGTAGTCCTTTCCTGTCAGTTTCTTTTTGTTATCCAAAGTAGTCACAAGTTAGCAAAATTGATGAATGAATTTGTAGTTTCTGTGCAGTGCTGTCAGAGAAAAAAAGCATAAGCATAATGACTCAGTGGTTAGCACTGCTGCCTCACACTGTCAAAAACCTGAGTTTGTTTCCAGCCTCGGGTGACTGTCTATGGAGTTTGCACATTCTCCCCGTGTCTGTGTGGGTTTTCTCCAGGTGCTCCAGTTTCCACCCACAGATGTGTAAGTTTGGTGGATTAGCTGTGCTAAATTGCACATAGTGTGCAGAGATGTGCAGGTTGGTGGGTTAGCCATGGGAAATGCAGAGTTGTAGGGTAGAGGGTAGTAAATCTGGGACAGATGTTCTTTAGAGGGTTAGTGTGGACTTGATAGGCTGAATAGCCTGCTTGCACACTGTGGGAAATTCTATGGTCTGAACCATGACTAAACTATTTGTGATGAAAAATTGATTATATTTTGGAATTCAGATCGAAATAAAAAGTGGCAGATGGTGTTTGGTTAGTTCGGTGAAGGCTCCTTGACCAGAACCCCACTTTCTCTGTTCTCAGTCACGGGACGTAACCGTTTTCAAGGAAACGCTGAAGTGGAAAGTGCTTTGCTGAGGTTGATGCTGAAGAAACTTGAAATTTTGCTAATTATAAGCTCCAGTGTTTAATGCTGAGAATAGGTGATTAATATAGGAAGAGCTCCTTTCCTCAACATGTAAGGTTCAACAATTTAAATGATATAAAAGAATAGTTACTTGTCGGTAAGGTAGTGCAGGCTAGTTTATAGAATCCCTACAGTGTGGAAACAAGCCATTTGGCCCAACAAATCCACACAGACCCTCCAAAGAGTAACCTACCCAGACCATTCCCCTACCCTACATTTCCTCTGACTAATGCACCTAACCTACACATCCCTGAACACTCTGGGCAATTTAGCTTGGCCAATTCACCTAACCTGCACATCTTCAGACTGTGGGAGGAAATTGGAGCGCCCAGAGGAAACCCACGCAGACACGGGGAGAATGTGCAAACTCCACACAGACTGTTGCCCGAGACTGGAATCAAACCTGGGTCCCTGGAGCTGTGGGGCAGAAGGGCTAACCATTGAGCCACCGTGCCACCCCGTACAGTCAAACCATATCCTTCTATTCATCAGAGCTTTCAGGAGAGAGGAACTCATAACCACATCCATTTTCTGCAGTCAATATAATGAGGCTGCTTTTACTGCCAACACCATTATATTTCCTTGCATGTTGGAATTGTTGTAATAATCAATTTCCTCTTCTTGTGACAACACCCTTAATAAAGGGCAATAGATTGCGAAATAAGAATGTTCAAGCAGATATTTTGAATTGTTGATTGAATGCAATGAGACTTTCTGATTAAAGCCACAATTTCAGCTCCGGCCAGATATCTTGGAAAGCAAAAACTACTGTCAACCAAAAGAAAAATCAACAGAGCTTTGAAAATCGTTAATGAGCATATTTCTGGAATTGTGTAGGAGGCATTGTGCACAAGTCTAGGAATGTACACGTGGGGGGACCATATACTGAGAAAGAAGTGGGAGTGAAAACACTAATGATTCAGGCATCTGTTGTGTAAGTCACATGGTCGGATATAAGACAGAGGAGACTTATCTGAAACTTCCGTTTGAGTTGGTCATGGGTTCTGTACCTGAAAGAATGTTCCAGTAGAGATTTACCTACTCTATGCCTATGATACTTATAAAGGTTAGAACAACAACAAACGTATATTTACATAGTGCCTCTAATGTAGTAACTTGTTCATTCACACTTCACAGGAGCATTAGCAAACTACATTTGATAACAAACCACATGACAAACCAGATCAGGCAGCATGGCAGCTCAGTGGTTAGCACTGCTGCCTCACAGAGCCAGTGACCTGGGTTTGATTCTACCCTCGAGTGATGGTCTATATGAAGTTTGTATATTCTCCGTGTTTCTATCAGGTGTTCTGGTTTCCTTACACAGTCCAAAGATGTGCAGGTTAGATGGAGTGGCCGTGCTAATTTGCCCATAGCATCCAGGGATGTGCAGACTAGCTGGGTTAGCCATAGGAAATGCAGGGTTACAAGTTGGTTCTGGTGGTGTTCGGAGGGTTGGTGTGGGTGTGATGGGCTGATGGCATTGAAAGGATTCAATGAGTTTACAATAAGGACCAAACGGTGGGCAGCACATTAAAGGAGAAAAAGTGGAGAGGAATTTCAGAGCTTAGGACCTTGGCAGCTAAAAGCATAGTTGCCAGTGACAGAGAGATTAAAATAGGGAGTGCTCAAGAAATCAGAATTGGAATGGCTGAGATATCTCAGAATGGGAGGAGATTACAGTCGGAGTTAGAGGGGAGGCCATAGTGGGATTTGATAACTATGAAAATGAATATTTAAATCTAGACATTTCTGAGCCAGTCTAGCTCAGCAAAGAAAGAGGTAATAGATGATTGAAACTTGGTATGAGTTGGGACATGGGTGTTGTAATGGTTCTGAAGAGACTAATGTTCATTTTTTATTTACTCCATCCAATCCACTAATGTGAAGTGAGTGAAGACAAGGAATTCTACTCCAGCTTTTTGAGGAAGTAGATGGATTTGTCCCAGCTCCAGAAGTTCCTCATAATTTTGCCTGACCACTGATAGTTGCCACTTTATTTTTTTAAAAATTAACCTGTTTGGACACGCAATGACTTTCCTTTGGGCAGATGAGACATGAACCCATACCTTCATGTCGCATGTCCATTAAAATGATTTTTAAGCACGTTGCTCAGAACTATTATAACACACGTCACAAGGGCGTGTGGGACTTGAATTTGGCTCTGAGGTAGGGACACTATCACTGTGCCAAGGCCTCTTCTTTGAACTCGTGCTTAAATCAACCTGTTTGGACATGTTATTATTCATTGTCAGGCAGGTGGAACTTCTAGGTTGCGTAGTTGTACTTGGTGCTATTTTGCAATAAACCATCTTGTTATCGAAGAACAAAGCCTCTTTTCGAGAGACTTTACAGTGGTGCATCCTGTACCATTAATCACCAGATACACTCAAGACAAAGCAAGCACAAAGGAGGATTGATGGCAATGAACCATCTCAAACAACCCTTACCCAGTACGACACACTAGTAGAGGTGGCAAATACCACATGGTACCTTGAGGGGCAAGATGGCAAAGCTGGCAGGGTGGGAGGTGTTTGGGCTCCCAGTCTGTCCCCTCCCTCTCGTATAACCAACTGCATCCTTCTTTCTTTCTTTTTATTTGCTTCATTTAACGTTTGAATCAAATTAATCTTTTCTTCTTTTTGCAGCTGCCGTGGTGGAGAGAGTGGATCCAGTCCATTCCTCGCGGCCTCAGTGGTTGTGGCTCGAACAACTGTTCCAGCGTCGATGAATTGGGGTCAGTTCTATTCCTCTGATGTTTGGCAGTGTCTGCAATGATGGCACAGTGAATAATCCCTTGGTCCTGGGGAGTTAATTTGGACGGTCAATCAGTTCTTGGAAGTTGAGCTGAAACCCCAGTCGAGAGTTGGGGCAGAGTCATGGCGATAGCGGTGGCTGGAATATCAGCAGAGATGAGGTAGCTTTGGCAGAGGTGACATTCTGGGTCTGGTCAGTGGCAGTGGGGTGGCATGCTTCCTCCTTGATGTTGTGGTCTCAGGAACAGCTTTGGCAGCTGCAGAGTGTGGCGGCATCCTGTGGCTACTTAGGAAATGAAGAAGCTGTAGATGGAATAAGAAATGAAGTTGTCCTAACTTTGTATGATTTATTTCCTTTTATAACTGATGTAATTAAAATGGCCCTGGCTTTGGCGACTTATACACATTTTACAGTATTTCCATAAACACATTGTAACAATAAATTACTGCTACTATTAAGGTGCCAGGAGTGGTCATTTGGGAAAATGCCACAATTGGCAGCAGAGTTTCAGGTGAACTTCAGCCTATGAAGTGAACAACATGGAAACACAGAAAATAGGAACATGAGTAGGCTATTCAGCCCTTTGAGTTATTTATTGAAATAATTTCATAGAGGCCAGTATCCAGTCACCAAGTGACTCTACTTATACGTGGAGAGTCCTTGACACTGGTCCAGCTCCCTCAGAGCTTGCTCTCGGAGTGGACAGAACTTATGACTCTCCTGTTTATATCTGTCAGCCAGGGCTCCCTGATTGGACTAGGTTAACAGCCCCAATCAGGGAACTCATATTCCATAAGGTATACATGGCTGACCTCATTACAATCTCTACAATGATCATGGCTGATCATCCAAGTACCCTGTTCCTGCTTTCTCCTCAAACCCTTTCATCCCTTAGATTTTCTAACTCCTTCTTGAAAACAATCAATGTTTTGGCCTCAACTGCTTTCTGTGGCAGTGAATTCCATAGGCTCACTGCTCTCTGGGTGAAGAAATCTCTCCTCATCTCAGTGCTAAATCACCTATCCATGTCCTTAACCTGTGTTACCTGGTGCTAGACTCCTGGGTTATTGGGAACAACACTGGGGAGTGTGGGAGTCAATCAGGGCTCATCAGAAAACTTACACCTTGAGGTAGCAACTGCATGTGTGAAGCTTTCAAAAACCGATCAGCTGAGGCAGGGCATAGTGGGACAATGTGCCAGAGTGCAGACAATACTTCTGGTGTTCCTGAAATTCATTTGGAGGGATAACCAGTTAAGCCAATCCCAGATAAGCAATCTGACAACTCCAGATAGTGGATGGGAGGGCTAAGTAGGGAGGCTTGTGGTTAGCATAGATATAGGGATCTAGTGGTGCAGTGTCCCTATCTCTGAACCAGGAGGCCCAGGTTCAATCCCACCTGCTCCACTGGTGCATAATAAGATTTGTGAACAGGTCAGTTAATAAACAGCTACACGTGGAAACTAATGCTGCATTTCTGGTCAGTTTCAGCAAGGGCCAGTATGTAGATGAAGAGATTAGAGAGACTCAAGGCATAAATACAGAAACAAAAACCATTGCAAGTGATTCTCTGAATGTAATTAGATGAGAACGAGATAAGTACAGGCCTGCCCAACTGGAATACCCGTTTTGTATCTAAATTAAATATCCCTGCTAACTCCTTATAAATTTAAGCACTTTAAGTCGACCCAAGATCTGATAAGAATAAATGTAGAGATCATTTGTTCACCAATTAGCAGCACGATGGCTCAGTGGTTAGCACTGCTGTCTCACAGCGCCAGGTACTCTAGTTTGATTCCAGCCTTGGGTGACTGTGCGGAATTTGCACATTCTCCCCTTGTCTGCGTGGGTTCCCTCCGGGTGCTCTGGTTTCCTCCCATAGTCCAAAGATGTGCAGGTTAGATGAATTGGCCATGGGAAATTGACCCTAGTGTTTAGGGATGTGTATGTTAAGTGTATTAGTCAGGTGTAAATATAGGATAATAGGGTAGGGGAATGGGTCTGGGTGGGTTACTCTTCGGAGGGTCGGTGTAGACTTGTTGGGCTGAAGGGCCTGTTTCCATACTGTAGAGATTCTAAGAGCCAGTCTTGGTGAAACAGCATTTATTGTCAAATGTGGAATGTTGTTTTTCCAATCAGTGCTTGACAATTCTCCCAACTTTTGAGTTCAGTTCAGATAAAACTGGAAATGCGTGAAATGCAATCTTTGAATTAACTTTGTGAAAAAATAACATTCTCAGCAACGGATGATGCAGCTTTCCGGATATTTGCAATTATAGCTTTTGTGGTAAAAACTGAAAGGACTGCAGATGCTGTAAATCAGAAACAAAAGCAGAGATTGATGGAAAAGTTCTGAGGAAGGTCGCTCGACCTGAAATGTAAGCTCTCATTTCTATCCACAGATGCTGCCTGACCTTCTGAGCTTTTCCAGCAATTTCTGTTTTAGATTTCATGTTCTTTGATAAAACCCTCTTGTGTCTTGTGTACTTTGGCAATAACCTTTCCTCCTGCCACCGTTAAAACTTCAATGATAGCTTTGCCTGCAACATGGGTATGAAGATAAGGGGATAGTACATTTTAATGTTATGAATCTGTCTGTCTGCACTTACCTACTTTAACTATGGCATAGCTAACAGCAGAGAATCGTAGTCATTATAGTTATCAAGTGACACCGCAGTTAAAGGATTATAAAACAGCTACAGCTGACAGTTAATACCATTGGAGGCAGACAAATGTCTCTGAGGAAAGGAATGTATAGCTTTCTTTAGTGCTGTTGGCATTTTATCATTTAATTTAACCACACTGTGGTTAAATACGCCATGCAAGCTTGTAGATTTCTTCAAAGTTATTTCTAAGCTTCATTCATTTTGCAGATAGTAGAGCAATATTCTTTTCAATAGCGTTCTTCTTCTTAAAATAAAACAAGCCTGCAGCAACCAATTGTATCTACACGTATACTGCCTCGGACATTACATAATATCTCAAGGCACCTCACGGGCACTTTGTTAAATAAACTGGCAGAGAGTCAGTTAGGGAGATAATTTTGGATTCATCTTATTGTATTGCATTTATTGATAGTTATTAAGAAATATTCAAGACTAAATGATAGTATACAAAACAAGATATTAAGGCACAAGCTTCCATTTTCCATTTTTAGATTTTGTAATTTTCGCCCTATTTTTCTCTACAGCTTCACAAGGTCAAAGTATGACATGGAAAGTTAGGAATTACTACAGAAAAAAAGAATTGTTATCTGACCAGGTATCTGACCAAAGGGTTTACCTGGTCAGATAACAAGAATGGATTTATTGACTAATATTAGCTCAAAGTCTTTCAATTAGTCTACAACAGATGTGACATACTTAAAAAATGATCAAGGATTACCATTTCTCTTTCAAATACGCCCACACTTTGCATGTACCATGTGTCAAATACTTATTTATTGCACGGAGATATACTATTTTCTGAAATAAATCCATCTAGAGACATCTTTATTTTCTGTCACATCCTGTGTTTAGACAACAATAGAAAATCCATCAAGATTTGCAACACTTCTGTTGACAAGGCATTTTGGGACTAAGCCCAATAATTCAGCTGAGTTTGTCAGCTGATTGTCTCGAGAATGTTTGAATGTTAACTTCTCTCTGGAACTTAACCTTCTGCAGTGTATTTCCACTCTGCTGAATGCAAATTCCATTCAAATTCCAAATACAGCCTGAAGTGGGTTCATCTGACTGGCAACTCTGTTAAAGATGATTGATTGGTTCACCATATCACGAGTCCATCTCGTCAAGGTTGGAGTTAAATGAGATAAAGATCTTTCTAGATGAAGGAAAGTATTTGTTAGAGTGGGAAGAGAGGTCTGGAGTTGATGGAATTTGCTGGACCAGGCATGATTCTAGGTAGGAGCAGGGAGACGGCAAGGCTGAGTATCCGCCCGATGAAGTTGGGGGCAGGAGGGGCCTTACGTGGTGGAATCACACTCTCTGGAATTGGGAAGACAATTAGGCTCATTACTGAGTCCCATAAACTAATTATCCCTGATCCCACCGAAATGTTGTGATGCCTCAGGGATTAAATGAGAGTTCCTTAGCTCTCCTGTGGGCCAACAGCAATTCATAGAGTCATACTGTCATTCAGCGAGGAAACAGACCCTTCGGTCTAACTAGTGCACACCAGCCATGTTCCCAAACTAAACTACTCTCTCTTGGCTGCATTTGATCCATATCTCTCCAAAACTTTCCTATTTGTGATCTTATCAATACATCTTTTAAATATTGTAACTGTACCTGCATCCGTAAGACCATAAGACATAGGAGCTGAAATTAGGTCATTCAGCCCATCAGGTCTGCTCCACCTTTCAATCATGGCTGATAAGTTTCTCAACCCTATTCTCCTGCCTTCTTCCTGTAACTCTTGATCCCCTTGACAATCAACAACCAATCTATCTCCATTTTAAATATACTCAGTGACCTGGTCTCCACAGTCTTCTGTGGCAATGCATTCCATAGATTCCCCACTCTCTGGCTGAAGAAGTTTCTCCTTATCTCTATTCTAAAAGGTCTTCCCTTTACTCTTAGGCTGTGCCCTTGAGTCCTCGTCTCTCCTACCAATGGAAACATCTTCCCAACATCCACTCTGTCCAGGCCATTCAGTATTCTGTAAGTTTCAATTTCCCCCTCATCTTTCTAAACTCCATCAAGTATAGACCCAGGTCCCGCAAGCATTCCTCGTATGTTAAGCCTTTCATTCGTGGGACCATTCTTGAGAATCTTCTCTGAACACGCTCCAGGCCAGTACATCTTTCCTGTGATATGGGGCCCAAAACTGCACAGAATACTCCAAATGTGGCCTGACCAGAGCCTTATAGAGTCTCAGAAGTACACCCCACCACTTCTTCTGGCTCTGTAAAAATTCATGCCCCCATGTCCTTGTTAAATCTTTCTCCTGTCATCCTAAACATTTGTCCCCTAGTTTTGAATTCTCCCACCTTAGGAAAAAGACCCTTATCCATGCCATTCATGATTTTATAAACCTCAGCCTCTGATGCTCCAGTGAGAAAAAGCCCCAGCCTGTCTTTACAGTCAAACCCTCCATACCTGGCAATATCCGAGTCAATCTTTTCTGAACCCGCTCCTATTTAATAGCAAGGTGACCAGATCTGCACACAGTATTCTAGAAGAAGCCTCATCAACATCATGTACAGCCTTAACATGATATCTCAACTTATATACCCAAAGAACTGAGCAATGAAGGCAAGCGTGTTAAATGCCTTCTTAACTATTATGTCCATGTGTGAGGCAAATTTCATAGAATTAGATACCTGAACCCTTCAGTCTCTATGTTCTATAACACCACCCAGGAGCCTATCATTAATTGTATAAACCCTGCATTTGTTTCGTTTCCAAAAGGCAATACATTGCATTTATCCAAATTAAACTCCATCTGCCACTCCTCAGCGCATTGACCCAATTGATCCAGATCTTTTAGTAATCCTAGATAACGTTCTTCACTGCCCACTACACCACCTCTTTTGGTGCCATCTCCAAACTTACTAACCATGCCTCCTAAACTCTCATCCAAATCATTTTTGTAAATGACAGGCAAAAGTGGAGCAAGTACAATCCCTATGGAACACTGCTGGTCACAGGCCTCCAGTCCGAAAAGCAGCCCTCCACCACCACCCTCCGTTTCCTACTGTCAAGTCAATTTTGTAACCAATTAACAAGTTCTTCCTGAATCCCATGTGATCAAACTTTACACATTAGTCTACCAGGTGAAACTTTGTCAAAGGCTTTATAAAGTCCATGTAAACAATGTCTACCTCCCTGCCCTCATCAATCTCTCTGGTTACGTTATAAAAAAAAACTCAGTGGCTCAGTGGTTAGCATTACTGCCTCACAGCGCCAGGGACCCAGGTTCAATTCCAGCCTCAGGTGACTGTCTGTGTGGACTTTGCACATTCTCCCCATGTCTGCATGGGTGTGCTCCAGTTTCCTCCCGCAATCCAAAGACGTGCAGATTAGGTAAATTGGCCATGCAAAATTGCCCATAGTGTTCAGGGATGGTTAGCTGCATTAGTTGGGGGGAATGGGTCTGGGTGGGTTACTTTTTGGGTGATTGGTGTGGACTTGTTGGGCCTAAAGGCCTGTTTCCACACTGTAGGGATTCTATGATTAGCCATCTTCCAGTCCTCTGCCACTTCACCCATGATTATAGATGTTACAAATATCTCTGCTCAGGGTCCCACAATGTCTTCCTTAACTTCCCACAACATCCTGAGATATGATTGATCAGATCCTGGAGATTTATCCACCTTTAGGTTTTTCTAAGACCTCCAGCATTTCCGCCTCTGTAATGTGAACTGTTTACAAGCCATCAATGTTTATTTGCCCAAGTTATCCAGGCTCTATTGCTTTCCTCACAGTAAAATCTGACACAAAGCATTCTTTTAGTATCTCTTTCATCTCCTGAGTTTCAACACATAGACGACCTTGTTGATCTTTAATTCCTATTGTGTTTGCCTGCAGGTTCATCTCCGGCGTTGTGAGGGTTGTTCATTGTGGACAGGAAATTGGCATTAGGTACTAGAACCAGTGCTGACACAATAGACTGAACTGCCTCCTTCTGTGCTATACCAATCCTGTGGTTCTGTGACTGTCACTCTGTGCTATATTGAGGGACCTGGCATCAGTCTTTCTGCTCCCTTTGCCTTGGGTCTTGGATTGTCTGGGGTATGAAACCAGAGAGACTGCAGAGTCTAGGCTGTTGGCAAGATTACATTTTGTTTACACTTTTAAGTTCAATACAATGCTGTACACTGAATCATCTCTCTCCAGAGTTTACTGTTTTACATAACTACCGATGCAGACTGATTATTTAGACATAGATTTGCATTAACCCCTAAGTTGACAGCTTCTCTCAAGTACCTGTATATCGCTAATGTACTCATACGTCGTTTCCAATTGTCAACAAGCACAGAGAATGCTGGAGAAATTTAGCAGGCCTGACAGCATCAGTGGAGAGAGAAACAGAATTAATGTTTTGACGGAGATGGAAGGGAGCAAATGGCAAAGAGGCCTACTGTAAAAGACAAAAGAGTGGGGAAAGAGAAAAACAGATGTCAATGGGTGTGGTTGGAGATGGGAGAAAGAGAGAATGGGTCATTACCCCTTGCTCACAGAATTAATTGTTTGCAGCAATCTCCTGCAACTTGGTCCCAGCTCTCTGACCATTTTTTGTAGGAGCAGGAGAGTTGACGTTTCGGGCAAAAGTCCTTCATCAGGAAGGGCTTTTGCCCGAAACATCGACTCTCCTGCTCCTGGATTGCTGCCTAACCTGCTGTGCTTTTTCAGCACCACATTCTCGAGATACCCATGGAGCCTTTTGCAGTACAGGACCATTGTCTAGTCCGTGGGATGCTAGTTTGGTCAGGCCAAGCCATCTTGAGTAAGGCATTGATTATCTTCACATCCCTCTAAGCCTCTCCTGTGAATATTTCAGTGATGTGCTAATACCTATAGGAACTTTGTAGAGCTATTCATTGTGGGCCATTATTCTAGGATTGTGTGTTCCAAAAGTTTCCTTGAGCACGTGAAGCCCTCACTGAGGGTTTTATTGCATGGAAGTCTCAGATAGGTGGCTGATGGATGTTTAGTCTCCTACATTAATTGATACAAAGCTGGTGGTGACATTGGAGGTGATGTGAGGGTGAGTGGGGGCCTGATTTGTTGCAGCCAAATTCCAAAAGTTTCTTATCATAAATTTGACAGTTAATCTTGCCAAGGCTTAACTGTTGACTCTCTTTTAATCTTTAAAAACTAATTGGAAGTTATCACTGCCTCATCCATCAATCTCAGAATTGTTAGAGTGCAGTTGGAGGCCATTCGGCCCACCCTTAAATGAATTTCAGTCCCTTATGCTAATTTCTGCTTTTTCCCCATTTCCCTGCACACTGTTTCTCTCCAGGTAATCAGCCAATGTCCCCTTCAATGCCTCAATTGACCCTACCTCCATCACATTTCCAGGCAGTGCATTCCAGACCCTAACAAGTCACTGTGTGAAAAAGCTTTTCCTCATTTTACTCCTGCTTTTTTTGTAGATGGTTTTAAGTGTATGCCTTCTTGTTTGTGTCCCTTTTATGAGCAGGACCGGCTTCACCCTCTCTACTCTACCCAACCTGTGCATGATTTTGAAAACTTCTATCAAATTTTCTTTGAGCGTTTTTCTCTCCAAAGAGAACAGTCCCAATGTCTTCAATCTATCCTCAGAACTGAGTCAGAGGTAACCGCAATCTATCTGAAGGAAGATTCAGTTGCCCAGAATAAAGTACAGAAAATAACTCACCAATCACATGCAAAAACTTACAGCTGTGACAAATAGCCAGAAACAAACCCAAATTGAGCAAAATTGCTGTTATCTACGAACAGCTTTCTTTTTCCAGGGTCCATTACTTTATATTCTTTGCCGAGATGGACATGGATTCATTATTAACAAGTCCTTTTCTCCCTTTAATGATTTAATTTATTTCAAAATACCTTATGGAAACCTTATACCTTTGTAAAAACCTCTTTATCTTAAATTGAAAATCCCACAATTTACTACCATTAGTTTCTTAAGCCTTCATATGTACCTTCAGATCTTGACTAGTCACCTTTATTTAACCTATCTCACATTGTTCTCCTTCACATATTTCATTCTCTCAATGATATTCTGTCTGCTGAAAGTTTCCTTATTTTGATCCATTCCAGTATCTGTCATGTCTAAGACCTGCTCATCATGGCCATTTTGTTCAGCCAATCTTAATTCCTATCGAACTGTTGAATCATGGTTCACTGAAGTAACCTCTATCCAACATACACATAATAATTAACTTGATATTCCAGCAGATTCCTAACTCAGCAAGTTTGATTGAAAGACCAACAGTTTTACATTATAGAACATAGAACACAGAACAGTACAGCACAGTACAGGCCTTTCGGCCCTCGATTTTGTGCCGGCCTTTTATCCTACTCTAAGATCAGACTAACCTAAATACCCTTCATTGTACTAACTTCCATGTCACTTAAATGTCTTTAATGGTGGTTTATTTTAAACTATCTGTCACTTGCTCTCCCAGGTTTGCAAAAGGCCTTGCCTTTCCTATGGGCAAGCTTTCTTTTAAGCATTTGCGGTACCTACTAGCTCCCCATATTCTTGGATCAGTTTATTCCTGAGATGTTGCAGGGAATGGAGGGTTTTGAGTTCTAAGGAGAGGCTGGATAGGCTGAGACTTTTTTTCACTGGACCGTACGAGGTTGAGGGATGACCTTATAGAGGTTTATAAAATCATGAGAGGTATAGGTAAGGTGAATGGCAGGTGTCTTTTCCCTCAGGTAGGGGCATTCAAGACTAGGGGCTATATGCTTAAGATGACAGGAGAAAGATTGAAAAAGGACATGATGGGCAACATTTGTGCAAAGAGTGATTCATGTGTGGAATGAGCTTCCAGAGGGTGTGGGTACAGTTGGAACGTTTAAAAGACATTTAGGTAAGTACATAAATAAGAAATGTTTCAAGAGATATAGGCAGGTGTGGCTAGTTTAGTTTGGGATTATGGTTGGACCAAAGGGTCTGTTTCCATGCTGTATCACTCCATGACCATGACTCTATGAATTGTCATGGGCATTCAGAAGAGCCATAGGAGTCAAATTTAATCTCTGAACCCATCCTAGTTGCCCAGGGAGCAGCCAGGAGTCAACGCTATGGGTCTGGCATCACATGTAACTCAGACTGGTTAAAGACAGCAGTTTTTTTTCCCTAAAAGGCAGTAGTGAACCAGGTGTTCTGGATGTAGGTTTGCTTGCTGAGCTGGAAGGTTCATTTCTAGACATTTCGTCACCCTACTAGGTAACATCTTCAGTGGGCCTCTGGATGAAGCACTGTTGATAATTCCTGCTTTTTATTTAAATGTTTGGGTTTCTTTGGGTTGGCAATGTCATTTCCTGTGGTGACATCATTTCCTGTGGTGATGTAATTTCCTGTACTTTTTCTCAGGGAGTGATAGATGCGGTCTACCTCGATGTGTTTGTTGATAGAGTTCCGGTTGGAATGCCATGCCTCTAGGAATTCTCATGCGTTTGGCTTGTCCTAAGTTGTATGTGTTGTCCCAGTTGAAGTGGTGTCCTTCCTCCTCTGTATGTAAGGATGAACCAGATGTGTTTTTCCCCAAACAATCAGTTACAGTTTCAAGGTCATTATTAGACTCTTCAGTCCAGCTTTTTATTGAACTCAAATTCCACCAGAATGGGTCCTCAGAATGCATCTTTGGATTAATAGCCTAGTGATAATACCACTGGTCATAATGTCTCCTCAGTATAGTGATCACCAGCCAAAAATAATCTAAGACACTGAAATCTTGAACAACTTCCAGTACAACAAAGCTGTTATTTTATCTGTTTCACAATAAATTCATATGTACACTGAAAATACTGTTAGTTTCGAACACAGTAGATCTCTATAAAACATTCAGATTGTGTGTTTGGAATTCCTTTAGTGTAATACTTTTACCCTGCTATGACTACTCTGTTTTCAATTCATTCATCAGCTGCGGGAGATGCCAGCATTGTCAATATTTATTGCTTGTTCCTATTTACGCTTGAGGATATGGTGTTTAAACTTTCTTAAACTACTGCAGTTGGTCGAAAAAAGCTGCACTCAAGCTTCTATTAGGGAGAGAGTTCCAGGATTTGTAAATGAAGCAGCAATGATATGCTTCCAAGTCAAGACCGTGTTTGGAACTTAAAAAGGAAGTACCTGGAACATGTTTATGATATATGTGATTGGTTATAAGTTTACCTTCTTTAAAAAAAATCAGAGCTGCTTTACAAACCTTGCACAATATCTTAACTTATTTAAAAGTAGAATATTAGCTGATTTATTTATTTATGCTTGAGAAAGTTCTGTTGCATAATGTATGCTGCAGCTATCTTGTGAACAATGATTTTTGTTCAGGGGTGAATTGTTGTTTACTCATTCAAAAGTCATTTTGTGCTGTATCTGTAGGATTAGGTGAGGAGGGGTCACAGTCCCTACTTTTTAACCCTCTCTTGGTCAGTCACAGTAATTGTTTTCGCTTGTTTTTATTAAATATGTGGTGGATTGATGAATAGCGTACGACATATATTTTGGAAGTTGGATTTTAAAATAGAGGGAGATGGATCAGAGAGTAGAATCCCTACAATGCAGAAGCAGACCATTTGGCCCATTGAGTCCACACTGACCTTCTGAAGGGGGTCCCACCCAGACCCGCTGCACTACCCTATCCCTGCATTTCCCATGGCTAATCCTCCTAGCCTGCACATTGCTGGACACCATGGGCAATTTAGCATGGTCAATCCAGCTAACCCGTGCATCTTTGGACTGTGGGAAGAAAGTGGGGCACCCAGAAGAAACCTACATGGACACAGGGAGAATGTGCAAACTCCACACAGATACTCCCCCACAGGGGAATTTGAACCTGGGTTCCTGCTGCTGTGAGGCAGCAGTCCTAACCATGAGCCACTGTGTTACCCCATAATGTATGTCAGTTCTGAGAAGATTTTTTGACTGGGTCAGAAAATCTTTGAAACAGTGATCTATGTGCATCAATTCCAACAACAAATGTGACTGTAGTTAATTGCTGGGGAGAGCTCATGTCGTGTTAATGGACGGAATGGTTATAATGCTGAGTTTACAACAGAGCAACAGGACTTTTATTAAGATTTGACTTCAGAACAGAAGGTTTAGTTCAGAAGGGAGGGCAGTTTCCTCCCGTCAGACAAGTTTGGATAGAAATCTGCAAATTTAAAATGTTTAGGTCATCAGATTTGTGAAAGGTTCACACCTGCTGACTGGAAAAAGATCATAAAGTCATCGGACTGTTAAGAAGGCAGACGGAGTATTAGCTTTTATTGGTAGAGGGATTGAGTTATGGAGTCATGGGTCATGTTGCAGATTTACAAAACTCTGGTGTGGCCGCACTTGGAGTATTGTGTACAGTTCTGGTACCACATTATAGGAAGGATGTGGAAGCTTTGGAAAGGGTTCAGAGGAGATTTACTAGGATGTTGCCTGGTATGGAGGGAAGGTCTTATGAGGAAAGGCTGAGGGACTTGAAACTGCTTTCATTAGAGAGAAGAAGATTGAGATGTGACTTAATTGAGACATATATGATAACCAGAGGGTTAGATAGGTTGGACAGTGAGAGCCTTTTTCCTCGGATAGTGATGGCTAGCATGAGGGGACATAACTTTAAATTGAGGGGTGATAGATAGAGGACAAATATCAGAAATAGTTTCTTTACTCAGAGAGTAGTAGGGGCATGGAATTCCTTGGCTGCAACTGTAGTAGACTCACCAATTTTAATGGTCATTGGATAAACATGTGGATGATAATAGAACAGTGGAGGTTAGATGGGCTTCAGATTGGTTTCACAGGTCGGTGCAACATCGAGGATCTGTACTGCGCTGTAATGTTCTATGTTCTATAACTACAGTTATAGAGAAAAGAAGTTATGCAGAAAAAGAAACTGGGAGTAGTCACTAAAATACTGGGAGTGAGATAGGAGGAAACTCTGCTTTGCTGTTTGCGTTAAGATCTTTTAAACTGTTTTCTGTACAAAAATATACACACTATAGCTTTCTTTTCTTTTTGTGTATAATAAGCTTTATGTTCTATGTTAAAGAACATCTCCAGCCTCATGTGAATATATTTCAGCTACTGAACGCTATGGTAACCAGCTGTAAAAATTAAACGTCGCATCTATCAATTTTGGGTTCATTCAGGATTGGACTTGTCCAGTATATCCAGCAGCTGGCATCATCACAGTCACTTCAGTTCACTTAGTCAACCAGATCAAAAATGGCTTTCTTGAATGGACAAAAGTGTAGTTTTATTACCTTCTACCAGGAACTCCCTACCCCACACAAAAAAGACCTCAAGTACACAGAGTAAAATGGAAAATAACAAACCTACAAAGAAATGGGAGGGGAGTCTAGTACAGACTAGAAGCTAAAGGCATATGCAGTTACAAATCTTAAAGAGTCCCCTGATTGTGTGAATAAAAACTCCTGAGTCCAACTGTTTACAGTTCTGAGGAAGGATCACTCAACCTGAAATGTTAACTCTGATTTCTCTTCACAGATGCTGCAAGACCTGCTGAGCTTTTCCAGCAATTTCTGTTTTTGCCTCTGATTTACAACATCCACATTTCTTTCAGATTTGGTTTTGCTGTTATCCTGTTCCTTCCCTGGCAGGGAAGTCTGCAGATCCTGAGTTCTCAGTGAATGATATTTCTTTCAAGTTGCCTTTTGCATTGGTTTCTGTAATTCAGCAAGAGAGAACACAAGAGAAAGGCTCTCAGTATCCTTGCTGTTGTCAGTCCCTATTGCCATTTCTCCCCTTTTTTTGCTCAAGCATTGCAGCTATTCCTTTGCAGATTCTGGTAGATGTGTCGTCAGTTCAGTTCAGGCTGGAACACATCATCCTCTTAACATATGCAGTTATCAGGCAAGTAAAACGAGAGAGATAAATTTCTTTTTCCCATTGTATTTTAATGCTATTGATTAAAATATTAATTCCAACGCGTGTAGTTTTGTATAGTGTGGTTGCCTGTGCTTGTCAGGTGATAACAACAGTCATTCTAAGTCAGCAATACCCTCTTTAAAATCATCCTTCGTCCATTGAAGACCCAAGTATTAAAATTAAATGATGGAAGTTAAATCTTGACTGTCTGTTTTCACAACAATCATAATCATTTGATTAATATTGCATAATTGGAAAGAGTTGCATTGAAATTAATGTTATGAGACATTGAAAATTAATGATCAATTATTAATTTAAGCGTACAATTAAAAGCAGAGAATGGTAAGTGAGGGCAGGATGGGGGCTGGAGAGTGGATGGGGGTGTTGGTAAGAGCTGGGTCTCCATACCCACAACAACATTTCCATTCCACCTCCCCCCCACCCCCCCAACCTTCTACCCGACTTCCTCACCCACATCTCTCCAAACCCTACTTCCTGGTGCTGGATTCCTTGGTCAGAAACTGAATACCTTTGAATGATGGATGACAATTGTCTCACTGCCACTGGTTAAATCCCAGCGGCGGCAGGAAGCAGCCTTAAGTCGATACCAATTTCCCTCTTAATGGCGTCCAAGTGCACCCTCTAGCCTTCCTGTCCTGGACTCTCAGGAGACTGGGAGGTGACTGGGTCTTCATCCCTCACTCTTGCACCCAACAAAAAGACTTCCCGACGTTTAAACCCACCTCGGGGGAGGGGACTGTGGTGGAGGAATGAAATTCCTCAAACAGCCTCAGTTTAATGTCTCATTTCAAAGACAACAGTTATCTTTGCAAAGGGAATGAATAGAAAACTCAGTCAACATTACTTTAACATTAGGCTGGGCTTCCTATGGGAAATAGAAGAAAGTGAGGACTGCAGTTGCTGGAGATTAGAGTCGAGAGTGTGGTGCTGGAAAAGCACAGCAGGTCGGGCAGAATCCAAGGAGCAGGAGAATCAACATTTCGGGCATAAACCCTTCATCAGGAATGAGATGCCTCACTCGATTCTCCTGCTCCACGGATGCTGCCTGATCAGCTGTGCTTTTCCAGCACTGCACTCTTGACCAGCCATGGGAAGTGTCGGACCTTCCTTGATTTTAAAAGTTTTCCTTTTTAAGGCGATAGTATCAATGGTGATGTGGTAGGATAACAATTTTAGGCACTTATAAAAGTCTGACTGACAACAGCAGTGATCCTAATGAAGTTATTGTACTTTGTACCCCCTTTGACAAATGCCTCTCACTGTAGTGAGTTGGCCATTGCAACTATGTTAAATATTTCTCTGCATTATATTTTGATCTATATATCCTAGCAAATACTCTACAAGATGCTCAATGGACAATGATGCTTAACTGGTACCTCAGTTGCTAGCCTAAATACGCATCCTCCACCATTTCGAAACAAGCTGCACTCTTAAAAGGATCCACTGATTTAATTTGATTTCTTGCTGTCACATGTACCTAAGTACAGTGAAAGGTTTTGTCTTGTGAGCAGTCCAAGCCGATCACAACAGACAAGGACGTACAGATTGATTGAACAAGTTACAAGTGTACAAAAGCAAGATCAACATTAGATTTGAAATTTAAGAGGTCCATACAGCACTCTATTAACAGCGGGGAGGAAGCTGTTCGTCAACTTGTTTGTACGTGTGTTTAAGCTTTTGTCCCTTCTGCTTCACGGAGGAGGTTGGAAGAGATTATAACTGGAGTGGGGAGGATCTTTCATGATGTTGGCTACCTTTTCACAGCAACGAGAAGTGTAGATGGAGTCAGTGAATGGCAGTGACACACTGAGGCATCTTCAGTAGCATGGTGCAAACCCACAATATTCATCATCTCCTAAGACAAGGGCAATAAGTTGAAGCCCTCCATTACACCGATTCCAGAATTGGTCACATCGATTTACTGCTTCACGGTGGCTCACAGTCCCAAAGCTGTACATCAAACAGCACAAGGGGAAAACCTTTATCATACTCAAGAGGAAAGCTCACCACCATCAGAGCAACGAGACATAGATAACAAGCACCGACCTTGTCACTGACACCTACATCCCAAAGTGGTCAGAAAAAGGAAGAATGAAACCCCGCAAGGGTGCAAAGGATTTGTGTGACACAATGAGTCATCCTGTCACAAGTGAAAACAATTGCTTCATTAGACTAGCGTGAAATCTCATTGTCAGTTGGAAGGGGAACATTCTTCATTGAAGTGAAGGGGAAGACAATGTACTATCGCTGCACTATTCAACAATATAATCCAAGTAAAATTCTGGGGAGCTGGGTCAAATCCTGCTATTGGCAGAGGGTGGAATCTTAGTTCAATAAAAATCTGGAGTTAAGGATCTAATGATGACCATGAAACTGTTGATTGTTTGGAAGATGTGTGGCTCACTAATGTCCTTCAGGGAAGGAAATCTACTGTCCTCTCCTGGTCAGGCCTGCATGTGACTCCAGACCGCCATAACGTGGTCAGCTCACAACTGTCCTCTGGAATGGCTGAGCAAGCCAATCAGTTGTATCAATCCAAATTGAAATTGGAAGGACCACCTGACATCGACCTAGACACCGGAAAACACAGCAGCAGAAACAGCCCAGTTGCCCCTACAAAGTCCTCCTTACAAACATCTGGGGGCTAATGCCAAAACTGAGAGAGCTGTCTCACAGACTCATCAAGCAACAGCCTGACATTTCCATACTCACGGAATCATATCTTACAATGTCGCAGGCACCACCATCACCATCCCTGGATATATCCTGTCCCATTGGCAGGACAGACCCAACAGAGGCGGTGGCACAGTGGTATACAGTCAGGGGGGAATTACACTGGGAGTTCTCAACATTGACTCTGGACCTCATGAAGTCTTACGAATTCAGGTTAAACATGGGCAAGGAAACCTCTTGCTGATTACCATATACCATCCTCCCTTGGCTGATAAATCCATACTCCTCCATTTTGAAGAACACTTGGAAGAAGCACTGAGGGTGGCAAGGACACAGAATGTACTCTGGGTGGGGGTTTTCAGTGTCGAAGACCAAGAGTGGCTCGGCTCTAGAATTACTGATCAAGCTGGTTGGGTTCTAAAGGACATAACTGTTAGACTGGGTCTGCAGCAGGTAGTGAGGGAGCAACAAGAGGAAAAGCATATTTGACCTCATACTTACCAATCTGCCAACTGTAGATTCATCTGTCTATGACAATATCAGTAAGTGTGACCACCACACAATCCTTGCGGAGATGAAGTCCTGCCTTCACATTGAGAATACCCTCCATCATGTTGTGTGGCACTATCACTGTGCAAAATGGGACAGATTTTGATTAGATCTAGCAGCTCAGGACTGGGCATCTGTGAGGTGCTGTGGGCCATCAACAGCAGCAGAATTATACTCCAGCACAATCTGTAATCTCATGGCCCGGCATATCCCCCACTCAACCATTACCATCAAGTCAGGGGGTCAACCCTGGTTCAATGGACAGTGCAGGAGGACATGCCAGGAACAGCACCAAGATTACCTGAAAATGAGATGTCAACATGGTGAAAACAATTGCTTCATTAGACTAGCGTGAAATCTCATTGTCAGTTGGAAGGGGAACATTCTTCATTGAAGTGAAGGGGAAGACAATGTACTATCGCTGCACTATTCAACAATATAATCCAAGTAAAATTCTGGGGAGCTGGGTCAAATCCTGCTATTGGCAGAGGGTGGAATCTTAGTTCAATAAAAATCTGGAGTTAAGGATCTAATGATGACCATGAAACTGTTGATTGTTTGGAAGATGTGTGGCTCACTAATGTCCTTCAGGGAAGGAAATCTACTGTCCTCTCCTGGTCAGGCCTGCATGTGACTCCAGACCGCCATAACGTGGTCAGCTCACAACTGTCCTCTGGAATGGCTGAGCAAGCCAATCAGTTGTATCAATCCAAATTGAAATTGGAAGGACCACCTGACATCGACCTAGACACCGGAAAACACAGCAGCAGAAACAGCCCAGTTGCCCCTACAAAGTCCTCCTTACAAACATCTGGGGGCTAATGCCAAAACTGAGAGAGCTGTCTCACAGACTCATCAAGCAACAGCCTGACATTTCCATACTCACGGAATCATATCTTACAATGTCGCAGGCACCACCATCACCATCCCTGGATATATCCTGTCCCATTGGCAGGACAGACCCAACAGAGGCGGTGGCACAGTGGTATACAGTCAGGGGGGAATTACACTGGGAGTTCTCAACATTGACTCTGGACCTCATGAAGTCTTACGAATTCAGGTTAAACATGGGCAAGGAAACCTCTTGCTGATTACCATATACCATCCTCCCTTGGCTGATAAATCCATACTCCTCCATTTTGAAGAACACTTGGAAGAAGCACTGAGGGTGGCAAGGACACAGAATGTACTCTGGGTGGGGGTTTTCAGTGTCGAAGACCAAGAGTGGCTCGGCTCTAGAATTACTGATCAAGCTGGTTGGGTTCTAAAGGACATAACTGTTAGACTGGGTCTGCAGCAGGTAGTGAGGGAGCAACAAGAGGAAAAGCATATTTGACCTCATACTTACCAATCTGCCAACTGTAGATTCATCTGTCTATGACAATATCAGTAAGTGTGACCACCACACAATCCTTGCGGAGATGAAGTCCTGCCTTCACATTGAGAATACCCTCCATCATGTTGTGTGGCACTATCACTGTGCAAAATGGGACAGATTTTGATTAGATCTAGCAGCTCAGGACTGGGCATCTGTGAGGTGCTGTGGGCCATCAACAGCAGCAGAATTATACTCCAGCACAATCTGTAATCTCATGGCCCGGCATATCCCCCACTCAACCATTACCATCAAGTCAGGGGGTCAACCCTGGTTCAATGGACAGTGCAGGAGGACATGCCAGGAACAGCACCAAGATTACCTGAAAATGAGATGTCAACATGGTGAAGCCACCAAATAGGACTACTTGTGTGCCAAGCAGCATAAGCAGCAAGTGATAGACAGAGCTAAGCAATCCCAGAACCAACAGATCAGATCTAAGCTCTGCAGTACTGACACATCTTGTTGTGAATGGTGGTGGATGATTAAACAACTCACTGGAGGAGGAGCTCCACAAATATCCCCATCCACAATGATGGAAAAGACCAACACATCAGAGCAAAAGATAAAGCCTTTCATAAACCTGTAAGCCTTTGTTTCATTTTCACCTTTTGTGCCAAGGGAATGTTTTGGGATCGTTGCAAGTATTTTGGAACAGCATCATTACATTGGGATAAGAGACAATCTAATTACCACCTTTGCCATTTAATGGTGTTACTATCACTGAATCCCCCACCACATCCTTTGTTATGGACCAGGCCAGACCCCCTCAAAACATTTCAAGAAGATAGCCCAGACCCTAACTTTGCTAGTTGTTTTAACCAGGTGTAAAGTGGATATTCCAGGAGAGAATTAGCTGGTCAGACTACTTAGTTTTAAACAAAATAGAATTCATGATTACTGAATGAAATATAAAGAACAGAAAACAGAATACCACATACCTTATCCTATTCGAAAACCCAACAGACTATCCCAACATAATGATGCTGTTCCAAAATACTTGCAACGATCCCAAAACATTCCCTTGGCACAAAAGGTGAAAATGAAACAAAGACTTACAGGTTTGAGGTCAGAAAAGAGAGCCCAGCCTTTCTTCACACACACTGCTGCTGAACAGCCAGAGCTGCTGAACTGGCCGCTCCCCTTTCATTATACAAGGTTTATTACAACTCGGAAGCCTTCTGCGTGAGGCAATATCTGTTATCTGCAAATGAATAGTCCCTAAAATCTATCCAAACTCTCAGACCTTTCAGAGTCTGGGCCATTTACAACCTCTCTGAAAAAAAAATTGATGACATGACCTTGCCAGAATGAACAGCCTTGTCACACCTTGAGGTTGTCATTGACCAGAAACTTAACTGGACGTGTCACATAAACATAGTGGCTACAGGAGCAGGTCAGAAGCTTGGAATTGTACAGCAAGTAACTCATCTTCTAACTCCCCAAAGCCTATCCACCATCTGCAAGGCACAAGTCCGGAGTGCGACGGAATACCACCCCACCTTGCTGGATTAGTGTAGCTCCAACAACACTCAAGAAGCTTGACACTATCCAGGACAAAGTAGTCCCCACTTGACTGGCACCATAGCCACAAGCATCCACTCCCTCCACCACCGACGCTCAGTAGCAGCACTGTATACCATCTACAAGATGCCCTGCAGAAATTCACCAAAGATCCTTAAACAGCACCTTCCAAATCCACAACCCATTTTCATCGAGATGGAGAAGAGTGGGCAGATATATGGGAACACCACCATCTGCAAGTTCCCCTCCAAGCCACTCACCATCTTGACTTGTAAATATATTGCTGTTCCTTTAGTGTCACTGGGTCAAAATCCTAGAATTCCTTTCCTCATGGCATCATGGTCATATGGCCTGTAACAATTCAAGAAGGCAGCTCACCCCCACCTTCTTAAGGGCAACTAGGAACAGGCAATAAAAAAAATTGCTGGCCAGCCAACAATGCCCACTTCCTACAAGTGAATTTTTAAAAAAATTACCGTATATACCGTAAAGTCGATCTCATGTAAAAGTCAACCCTGATTTTTCTGGAAATTTCCATTTATCTCATGTAAAAGTCGACACTAGTTCTTCACAGATAACAGATCAACATCTGTAAGTCAAGGGTATTATCCTGTACATAAACGTTACTATGAGGACACATTTTTTTTGTGCTGTTATGTGATTTGATGTGCAATTCACACTAATGATGTGCAAAAGAGTCAGGTGACAACCAACCTCGTGGAATGTAGTCAAATACTTAGTTGAGGTTTTGAAATTTCTTCATCATTTTATGTAAAAATGCTGTGCAGAAAAAACAAAAAATATGCAGCAGCATTTAAACTGAAAGTTATTGAAGTTTCAGACAAGACAAATAACTGTGTAGCAGCAAGAGAATTTTATGTTTTGGAGACACTGGGGAAAGATATCGAACAAACTTCAGACAATGCTACAATGAAAGTGTAACCCTAGCAAGTGGTCACACAATTGGAGAAAAGGTTGCTGGGTGGGTATTTGAAAATCGTCAAAACGGAAAATGTGTTAGTCGTGAATCGATCTGAATCCATGCACGAAACAAATCAAAGAAGGTTGGAATTTCGGGTTTTAAGGCAATTGTTGGATGGTATATTCAAGGTTCATGAGAAGGCATGACTTAGCACTCTGACAGAGAGGTAAGATTGCTCAAAAGCTGCCTGCTGAACTAGAAAAGATATTACAGTTTCACCAGTTTGTAATCTGAAATCAGCAGATGGAAGGCTACAAGTTATCGTGCATTGTAACCATGCATGAAAAAGCCTATTACTCTCCACATGTCGGAGAATTGAACTGTGAACCAAAAAGGAGAAAAAACAGGATTGGTGAAAACCACTGGCCATGAGAAAAATAGGTTTCCTTTAGTTTTTTTTCTTGAATGGCTGATGGCACAAAGTTAAAACTGTTTTTAAGAGAAAAACTTTGCCAAAGGAGAAATTTCCAAAAGAAATTGTAATCCATATGGATGGATGTAGAAAATGGAGAAAGGAAGTTTGGAATTTATGACCTGATGGACTATGCAAGGAAAAGGGTTTGCTCATCTGGAACCAGTTTAGATCCCATCCAGTGAAGAATGTTACATCCGAACAGAGAACACTGACGTCGCTGTAGCTCCCGATAGAATCACAAGTGTTCCTCAATCAATAGCTGTTGGTATTAATAAGCCATTTAAGGACATGATTAGAATGAAGTGAAATAACTGGAGGTGTGTTGGAGAAAAAACGTACACAAAAGGAGGCAGTATGTGGGCTCCATCATTGCTGTTGATCTGTGAATGGACCGTTGATTCATGGAAGGAAATAAAAACTGACATTACTTCTAAATCATTCAAGAAAGGTGGAATTTCAAATGCATTAGAAAGTGCAGAGGACGATGACACAGATTAAGAAGAAGAAGAGGCTGATGTGGTACCTCTAACTCCAGACAGTGAGGATGAAGAGGATCCATATAATGATATCATTCATCCTGATGATTTTGAAGCTTTATTCGGTGCTGAAGATTTTGAGTATGTGATTTTGCAGGATTTTAATGAACTTTTGTATTTTACATGTTTAATTTAAGATGTACCCTGTAACTGTGATTTAAAACTAAATTATATTTCTGCTTCACTTTTTGCATGTATAAATAAAAGCTTACTGATTTGTTTTTGTTTCTATTTTCTTTTGCCAGTAATTACCGTATTTTGTGGTTTTTGTTTTCTTTATTCATTTAGAGATCATTTGGGCTTTTGTTATGACATGGTATTTTGGATTATAGTATGAATTTCAAAAGTAGTATCCATGTAATAGTTACCCCCATAAATTTAATGTTAAAAAGTAATCTAAAAGATTTGGCTTTTACACAAATATATACAGTACATTTTCCAAGAACTCAACACATTACAACAATAAAATGTAAAAGCAATATTGAAAATCTGGTGCCAACATCATCAAACAGGAAGAGCATGCAAACAATACCTTCAGTCAAAGGTTTTGTAAATATTTTAAAACAATAACTATAAATCTCTGACAAATCTCAGGATATTGTCACCTTCCTGATTCTTCAATGGAGAACTTGTTCCCTAAGAGAAGAAAGGTTGGGAGAGACATTATTCTGAAGTGTTGTTTTTCATTCAATGATCAGGTATTACTTCATATATGAACTGCAAACAGATTACTTCCACATAATTTATTGCTCTCATAATAAATGTTTTCTAAATAGTAACTGTCACGCATCAGTGATTAAACACTGATCACATTTATCTGCGCCATTCAGATCTAGTCTTTCTTTTCAGATCAGCCATGATCTCATTGAATAGGGTGGTACAGGCTCGAAGGGCTGAATGGCCTACTCCTGTTCCTAGCACATGCATGTCAGGGCAGCCATGCCATGATGACACTGTGTCCTAAATTATTTTCAGCGCTGTGTGGATAGCCTGTAAAATCCAGCTCTTTGCATCAATGTGACATAAAGGGAGTGAATGCCATGCTAGAACTGAGCTATGTCTATTTTCCTTATCCCATTTAAGTCCCTACTGCAGCGCTGAGAGTTGGAGACAGCTGGCTTTCTCTGTAGGGGGATGGCAGATGGCCGTGTGGGTATGCCTCCTGGAACCCTGTACCTTGGGGTTTGGCACCGTGATGCTCTGGCTGACTAGCAACAGAAGTGCGGGGTGACAGCGGAGGGACCGTAAATGATACCTGCTTGAGAGAGGGCAGCATGTTTGACTGCACCTTATCACTGCCACTCACCAAGAGAATCACATGGAAACAGAGAAAATAGGAGCAGGAGTAGGCTATTTGGCCCTTCGAGTGTGCTGAACCATTCAATATGATCATGGCAGACCCGTCGACTCAGTACCCTGTTCCTGCTTCCTCCCTTTTGCCTATATTTAACTCCTTGAAAATGTTCAATGTTTTGGTCTTAACCGCTTTCTGTGGCAGAGAATTCCACAGGCAGCCCACTCTCTGGGTGAAGAAATGTCTCCTCATCTCAGTCTTAAATGGCCTCCTCATAAGCTCAAAATGCAACCCAGTGAATTTGAACACCTTTCTGAGCTTATCCTGAACTTCTGCCTCCGCGTGAAGTTGGTGTGAAGATTAGTGTTATTTGAGGCTAACTGAATAGTTGGTAGGGCTTTTCATAAGAATGCATTCACTAACCTGTCTACTGCAGTGACAAAGATGTGTAGTTTAGGTGGATTAGCCATGGGAAATGCAGAGTTACAGGGAGAAGGTGAGGCTGTGGGTCTGGATGGAATGGTCTTTGGCGGGTTGGTGTGGACTCGATGGGCTAAATGGGCTTTCACACTGTAGGGATTCTATGATTCTATGAATTCAGTGGATTTCTTACAGCACTGGATTCTCAGAGTCAAACCATTGACATTGAACATCACAGCAAACTACCTCCTGCTGTGTTGTGGGAAGAGAACTTTTCTCCTGTGACTGCATCCCATTCGCTTTTCCATTCTGGAATTATATCTCAAAACCTGGGAATATGCTCACTTCCTTGTTGCATCATTTTTGGTCTTGACTTGAAGGTTTTCCAATATAGCCCAATTAATTTTGTTTCTTGCTACGAATAGGCTGCACCTTGCCTTAATGAAGCTCAGAGTTGAAAAGTGTGGTGCTGGAGAAGCACAGCATTCCTGATGAAGGGCTTCTGCTTGAAATGTCGACTCTCCTGCTCCTCGGATGCTGCCTGACCTGCTGTGCTTTTCCAGCGCCATACTTTTTGACTCTGACTCTCTAACATCTGCAGTCCTCACTTTCTCTCTTAATGAAGCCCACTCAGGCTGGTTTTAACTGGCACCAGTGGTTGAATGAACATAGTGTTGCAGAGATGCACAACCATGGGTAAAAGCAGGCAATGTGAGATTCGCAAGTACCTCAATCAGGGGTGGGATAATTGTGCATCATGGTCATGTGACCAAATCAGGGGACTATCCAATTTAGCCACCCAAGTATCACACTCCTATGAATAAAGCATAGTTCAAATAGACTGTTGTATCACTTGGTCAAACTTGCTGTTTGCTGTTTCAAGTATCCAAGCGTTTAATTTGTTGCTTCTCATGAATCTCGCCTGCATAACAAGTTATGCAGTGTGTGGACACCATGCAATACTTGGCACTTTATTTCATGCATCTTTCTGAATCATTGCTGTCATCAATTCTATTACCTTTAACATTTTTAGCTTGGTCAATCTCCCTGTTCATTTCCCGTGTACCTATGCAGCAGAGAGAGAAGATGCATTAGTCATCCAGTTTCTAAGGTGATATTTTATTAAATGTCAGCAGTGATTATAAGGGAGAGACAGCCTGGCCTTGGGGATATGCAGCTGTCATTTTATTGAATGCAGATAGTGCAAATATAGAGGAAATAGCCTGAGGTAGGGATAATAATCAAGCCTTAGCCTTTGATGACTGAGGATTGTTTATTGAGACCTCATGTTAATTTCCGCCAGTAATAAAAGAAATCATGGTTAAATTGAATGAGGTCCCACCTTGTCAGGTAGGGGATCAAATCCAAATCCACCATGGAACACTGAGGAGTAATCAAGCTTTTACAATTTTGGCTTAACAGTCATCTCAGGTGGTGGAGCAAAATGAAGCTGTCATGAGTTCGCTCACATTATACACGTTATACACAGATATATCATGTTATACATTCTATCCGTTAGCTCAGTTGGCTTGAGGGCCAGTCTATAATTGAGAATATTGCCAACAGGATGGGTTTGATTCCCATTCTGGAAACTGTCTCCTTGTCCTGTCCCGGAGAGTTGAAGCCAATGGCAAACTACCACTGCAAAAGCAATGAAAACATCGAATCGAGCAGCAGGAATAGGCCATTCAGCCCTTTGAGCCTATGCCACCATTCAGTATGATGTCAGTGTTGGACTGGGGTTAACAAAGTCAGTAGTCACATGATACCAAGTTATAGTCCACAGGTTTATTTGTAATCACAAGCTTTTGGAGTGCTGCTCCTTTTTTGGGTCATCTGATGAAGGAGCAGCTCTCCGAAAGCTTGTGATTTCAAATAAATGTGTTGGACTATAACCTGGTGCCGTGTGACTTCTGACTTTGACTATTCAGTAGGATCTCAGCTGATCCACTGTTTCAATTCCTACTTCCTTTAACAGCCAAACATTTATCTTTTTTTTGAGTAGGTTAGTGACTTCTGTAGTAGAGGATTCCACAGGCTATCAACCCTTTCTCTGAAGAACTGTTTCCTCACCTCAGTCCTAAATGGACTACCCCATATCCTGAAATCGTGACCGCTGGTTCTAGAATCCCCAACTGGGGAAAATATCATCCCTGTATCTAGTCTGTCCAGTCCTGTTAGAATTTTACACGTTTCTGTTAGATCCCACTTTCATCCTTCCAAATTCTAGTGAATTCAGGCCCATTCGAACCAATCTCTCCTCAGAGGACAGTCCTGCCATCCCTGACAGCAGCCAAGTGAACCTTTGTGGTAATCCCTCCATGACAAGAATATCCTTTCTCAATTGTGTCTGTCGACTTCAATGCCAGGAGCATCTGGAATAAGGTGGGTGAACTTGCAGCGTGGGTTGGTACCTGGGATTTTGATGTTGTGGCCATTTCGGTGACATGGTTGGAGCAGGGATTGGAATGGTTGTTGCAGGTTCTGGGATATAGATGTTTCAGGAAGAACAAGGAAGGTGGTAAAAGAGGGGGAGGTGTGGCATTGTTAGTCAAGGACAGTATTACAGTGACAGAAAGGACATTTGAGGACACATCTACTGAGGTAGTACAGATTGAGGTTAGAAACGAGAAAGGAGAGGTCACCTAGTTGGGAGTTTTCCATAGCCCTTTGAATAGTTCCAGAGATGTAGAGGAAAGGATAACAAGGAAGATTTTGAATAGGAGGGATAGTAATAGGATAATTGTTATGGGGCCTTCAACCTTCCAAATATCATCTGGAAATACTATATTCGAGCACTTTAGATGGATCAATTTTTATTCAATGTATTTCCTAATACAGTGTGCAGACACACCAACAAGGGGTGAGGCCACATTAGATTTGGTACTGGGTAATGAACCCAGCTAGGTGTTAGATTTGGAAGTAGGTGAGCACTTTGGTGATAATGTCCACAATTCAGTTATGTTTACTTTAGTGATGGAAAGGGATAGGTATATACCACATGGCAAGGGTTATAGCTGGGGGAAAGGCAAGGACTTAATAAGAGAGCTAAGAAGAGCCAGGAGGGGACATGAGAAGTCGTTGGCAGATAGGATCAAGGAAAACACTAACATTTTCTATAGATACATCAGGAATAAATGGTTGACTAGAGTAAGATTAGGGCCAATCAAGGATAGTAGTGAGAAGTTGTGCGTGGAGTCAGAGGAGAAAGGAGAAGTGCTAAATGAATTTTTTTTTGTCAGTATTCACACTGGAGAAGACAATGTTGTCGAGGAGAATATTGAGATACAGGTTACTAGACTACACGGGATTGAGGTTCACAAGGAAGCGGTGTTAGTGGTTCTGGAAAGTTCTGGGCCAGATGAGATTTATCTTAGGATTCTCTGGGAAGTCAGGGAGGGGATTGCAGAGCCTTTAGATTTCATCTTTAAGTTGTCATTGTCTAGAAGAATAGTGCGAGAAGGAGGATAGCAAATGTTGTTCCCTTGTTCAAGAAGGGGAGTAGAGACAACCCTGGTAATTATAGACCAGTGAGCCTTACTTCAGTTGTGGGTAAAGTGTTGGAAAAAGTTATAAGAGATAGGATTTATAATCATCTAGAAAGCAATAAGTTGATTAGGGATGGTCAACATGGTTTTGTGAAGGATAGGTCATGCCTCACAAATGTTATTGAGTTCTTTGAGAAAGTGACAAAACAGGTGGATGAAGGTAAAGCAGTTGATGTGGTGTATATGGATTTCAGTAAGGCGTTTGATAAGCTTCTCCACAGTAGGCTATTGTACAAAATAAGGAGGCATGGGATTGAGGGTGATTTGGTGGTTTGGATCAGAAGCTGGCTCGCTGAAAGTAGACAGAGGGTGGTGATTGATGGGAGATGTTCATTCTGCAGTTCAGTTGCAAGTGGGTGTTTACTGCAAAGATCTGTTTTGGGGCCACTGCTGTTTGTCATTTTTATAAAGACCTAGATGATGACATAAAAGAATGGGTTAGTAAATTTGCAGATGACACTAAGGTCGGTGGAGTTATGGATAGTGCCAAAGGATGTTGTGGGTTACACAAGGACATAGGTAAGCTGCAGATGTGGGCTGAGAGGCGGCAAATGGAGTTTACTGTGGGAAAGTGTGAGGTGATTCACTTTGGAAAGAGTAACAGGAATAAAGAGTATTGAGGTAATGGCAAGTTTCTTGGTAGTGTAGATGAGCAGAGAAATCTCGCTAGGAGAAAGTGAGGTCTGCAGATGCTGGAGATCAGAGCTTAAAAATGTGTTGCTGGAAAAGTGCAGCAGGTCAGGCAGCATCCAAGGAGCAGGAGAATCGACGTTTCGGGCATAAGCCCTTCTTCACCGCTGTCCATGTACATAGATCCCTGAAAGTTACCACTCAGATTAATAGGGTAGCAAGAAGGAATATGGTGTATTAGCTTTTATTGGTAGAGGAAATGAGTTTCAGAGCTGTGAGGTCATGTTACAGCTGCACAAAACTCTGGTGTGACCGCACTTGGAGAAAGGGTTCAGAGGAGATTTATTAGGATGTTGCCTGGTATGGAGGGAAGGTCTTATGAGGAAAAGCTGAGGGACTTGAGGCTGTTTTTGTTAGAGAGAAGAAAGTTGAGAGATGACTTAATTGGTAGATATAAGATAATTAAAGCGTTAGAAAGGGTGAACAGTGAAAGCCTTTTTCCTCGGATAGTGATGGTCAGCACAAGAGGACATAGTTTTAAATTGAGCGGTGATAGATATAGGACAGATGTCGAAGGTAGTTTCTTTACTCAGAGAGTGGTAGGGGCATGGAACACACTGCCTGCAGCAGTAGTAGATTTGCAAACATTAAGGGCATTTAAATGGTCTTGGATAAACATATGGATGAAAATGAAATAGTTTAGGCTGGATGGGCTTCAGATTGGTTTCACAGGTCAGCGCAACATCGAGGGCCAAAGGATCTGTAATGTGCTGTAATGTTCTATGTTTTATTTTCTATGTTCTTAAGTGAGGACACCAAAACCACACACAATATACCATGTTTGGTCTCACCTGTCGAATTGCAGTAAGATTTCCCGACCTCTGAACTGAAATCCCCTCACAGTGAAGGTCAATATGCCATTTGCCATCCTAACTACTTGCTGCAACTGACTGCCTACTTTCATCGAGTGGTGTACGACGACACTCAGATCCCTTTACACATCTACACTTTCCAATATATCACCACATAGATAACACACTTCCCTTTTGTGCACCAAGTGTATATCTTCCCATGTCCTACTACATCTGCCATGTTTTTGTCCATTCACTTGTCTAAATCACCTTAAAGCCTCCCTGCATCCTCCTCACCACGTGGGAACAGAGCAAGAGGTGCAGCCCCTTGAGCTTCTCCTGCCATTCAATGAGATCATGGCTGGTTTATGACCTAATGACTTATATCTGTTTTTGGCCCTTAATATCTTTGATGAAAAAGCATTTATCTATCTCAAATTTAAAATTAACAACTGATCCAACATTCACTGCCCTTTGTCTTTGACCACCCTAACATGTCCCGAGAATAACGTGGCCTTATTTTCAAAATCTGCCCCTGAGTTCTAGAGTCTCAAAGCAATGGAAATAGTTTATCTTTCTTTACCTTGTATATCCTGATAATATTTTGAAACATTTGATCAGATCACCGTTTATGTTCTAACTTCTAGAGAAAGCAGACCAAATTTGTTTGATCCCTCCTTGACATTTAACCCCCGGTATCATTCTTGTGAAGATACATTGTACTCCCTCCAAGGCGGATATATCCTTCTGAAATAACATGCACAGCCCAGGATCCCGTCACCAAGTCCCCTTTATTTACTTGTGCGCAGTACACTGGCTGTGGCCAGCCAGCTCAGAGTCAGATTCTAAATCTCCTGTTTATATTTTTGTATGTGACATTTTTGTTTTGCTTTATTTCAAACAGTTTGGTCTACAAAGAAACACAGATCGAACATTCCTGCCTTATAATTTCCATGTGAATAATTCTGGTCTGAGGTCAAAGTGACATATTTTCCTCAAGTTTCATCATCTTTTATTCAAATAATCAAGCCTCTGATACAGCAGTTTTCATGTCATAGATTTGGCAGAAACAAGTGTAAATATGACACTTGCCTCCCCCCCACCCCCACCCCACACACACACACACGCACACACACACACACACACCCATTTAAAACTCAATGTAAATTAAAAGGCATGATTGGTTACAATTTTTTATATTGGAAATTTAAAAATTCGAGGATGTCCACCTCATGTCCCATCTTTGTAGAAACTCAGCACTTCTTGCTATAATTTGCAATCATGTCACATGTGATTGTTTCATCAGAATTGATCTTGGTGTTAACTTGCTCCCCCGCCAGTTTATAGATGTCATCTGGTTCATGCCTTTAGGTTCTGCCTTCTTCACCGTCATCATGTCCAGAGTCAGTTTTGGTCCTGCAGGAATACTCATTTTGGCTGTGACAGATTTGCCCAACTTGTTCTGGTAGTCTATCTCACAATGATACCATTTGTATCAAGCGAATAAGTTATCTCCTGTTCTTTTTTTTATTTTATTAAACAGTACAAATTACAGTTTGACAATAAACAGAAAGCAGCAGTTCACAAAAACAACCCACTATATACAGCAAAGCCAAACCCCAAATCCCACCATTCAACCAGTTTTCAGGGAGATGAGGACTAACCTCAAATCCCACTTCCATTTAACACAAAAATAACAATAACAAACACTGACAAGACAGTACAATCAAATGAGAAACAGTGTTATCTCCTCTTCATATTTTTAAATATATTCTTTCTTTTATTTGCTGGTTTTTTTTCTTTCACACCCACACTACTGCCTAACTGCGGTAGTGCTTATATTTTCCCCAGCACCCATGTTGTGTGTGATAGAGTCATAGAGCTATAGAGATGTACAGCATGGAAACAGACCCTTCGGATCAACCCGTCCATGCTGACCAGATAGCCCAACCCAATCTAGTCCCACCTGCCAGCACCCGGCCCATATCCCTCCAAACCCTTCCTATTCATATACCCATCCAAATGCCTCTTAAATGTTGCAATTGTACCAGCCTCCATCACTTCCTCTGGCAGCTCATTCCATACACGTACCACCCTCTGTGTGAAAAAATTACCCCGTAGGTCTCTTTTATATCTTTCCCCTCTCACCCTAAACCTATGCCCTCGAGTTCTGGATTCCCCAACTCCAGGGAAAAGACTTTGTATATTTACCCTATCCGTGCCCCTCATAATTTTGTAAACCTCTATAAGGTCACCCCTCAGCCTCCGACGCTCCAGGGAAAACAGCTCCAGCCTGTTCAGCCTCTCCCTATAGCTCAAATCCTCCAACCCTGGCAACATCCTTGTACATCTTTTCTGAACCCTTTCAAGTTTCACAACATCTTTCCGATAGGAAGGAGACCAGTATTGCATGCAATATTTCAACAGTGGCCTAACCAATGTCCTGTACAGCCGCAACATGACCTCCCAACTCCTGTACTCCATACTCTGACCAATAAAGGAAAGTATACCCTTATCCTATCTACCTGCGACTCCACTTTCAAGAAGCTATGAACCTGCACTCCAAGATCTCTTTGTTCAGCAACACTCCCTAGGAGCTTACCATTAAGTGTATAAGTCCTGCTAAGATTTGCTTTCCCAATATGCAGCACCTCACATTTATCTAAATTAAACTCCATCTGCCACTTCTCAGCCCATTGGCCCATCTGGTCAAGATCCTGGTGTAATCTGAGGTAACCCTCTTCGCTGTCCACTATACCTCCAATTTTGGTGTCATCTGCAAACTTACTAACTGTACCTCTTATGCTCGCATTGAAATCATTTATGTAAATGACAAAAAGTAGAGGGCCCAGCACCGATCCTTGTAGCAGTCCACTCGTCACATGCCTCCAGTCTGAAAAACAACCCTCCACCACCACCCTCTGTCTTCTACCTTTGAGCCAGTTCTGTATCCAAATGGCTACTTCTCCCTGTATTCCATGAGATCTAACCTTGCTAATCAGTCTCCCATGGGGAACCTTTTCGAACACCTTACTGAAGTCCATATAGATCATATCTACCACTCTGCCCTCATCAATTCTCTTTGTTACTTCAAGTTTGTGAGGCATGATTTCCCATGCACAAAACCATGTTGACTATCCCTAATCAGTCCTTGCCTTTCCAAATACATGTACATCCTGTCCCTCAGGATTCCCCCAAACAACTTGCCCACCACCGACGTCAGGCTCACTGGTCTATAATTCCCTGGCTTGTCCTTATCACCCTTCTTAAACAGTGGCACCAAGTTAGCCAACCTCCAGTCTTCCGGCACCTCACCTGTGACTATCGATGATACAAATATCTCAGCAAAAGGCCCAGCAATCACTTCTCTGGCTTCCTACAGATTTCTAGGGTACACCTGATCAGGTCCTGGGGATTTATCCACCTTTACCCGTTTCAAGACATCCAGCACTTCCTCCTCTGTAATCTGGACATTTTTGAAGATGTCACCATCTATTTCCCTACAGTCTATATCTTCCATATCCTTTTCCACAGTAAATACTGATGCAAAATACTCATTTAGTATCTCCCCCATTTTCTGTGGCTCCACACAAAGACCGCCTTGCTGATCGTTGAGGGACCCGATTCTCTCCCTAGTTACCCTTGTGTCCTTTATGTATTTGTAAAATCTCTTTGAATTCTCCTTAATTCTATTTACCAAAGCTATCTCATGTCTCCTTCTTGCCCTCCTGATTTCCCTCTTAAGTATACTCCTACTTATACTCTTCTAAGGATTCACTTGATCTATCCTGTCTATACCTGACATAGGTTTCCTTCTTTTTCTTAACCAAACCCTCAATTTCTTTAGTCCCATGTAGAGAGCCTTCCACTGAGGATCCCCACCGCACGGTGGGAAAATGGGCACGCCAAGACGTGTCTGTGCAGTGGATGAGGGCGAAGAGGGGGATGGTGTGCAGCAGTAGTCTGTACAGGGCACCTCCTGTTCATTTAAAAATTTTTTTTTGGCCAGTGACAAGCAGTGCCCTTCACATCAAAGGACAATGCTGTGTGATCAAACAGTGAAGGGGAGGGCAGGGATTAAATCAAAATAGAGTTGGAGGGGGAAATAATGCACTCCACTCCCTGCGGTGCCCACCTCTCCCTGAACAGCTCAAGGGTGTTGGTGGACACCATGTGCTCCTTCTCCAGAGACACCCGGGCTCTAACGTAACCGCGGAAGAGGGGCAGGCAGTCGGCTCAAATGACCCCTCCTCGGCCCGCTGACTGGACCTGTTTATGGCCAGTTTGGCCAGGCCCAGGAGCAGACCCACGAGGAGATCCTCTGACCTACCCTCCCCCCTCCGTACTGGGTGCCCAAATATCAGGACTGAAGTGCAACCAAAAACAGAGAAGGAAGTTTTTAAGAAAATCAAAAAGGGAGTGCAAGTGCCCACTGACTCCACAGCACCACAGAACAAGCAGTTGGGCTGGGAGTCCATGGACCACTGCAATGTGTGGTTGCAGAGGACTGCTGCGTGCAACACCCTCCACTCCAGATCCCCAAGAGAAAGGGGGAGGACCCCCACATAGAGAGCCCTCTATTGGAGATCTCCACCGCCTGGTGGCAAATGGGCATGCCAAGGTGTGTCTGGATGGTGGATGAGGGAGAAGAGGTGAACGGTGTGCAGCAGCAGTCTGTACAGGACATCTCCTGTTTATATTGGTCAGCCAGGTCTTCCTGATTTACAAGGAAGCCCCAATCAAGGATCTCATAGTCAACAAGATCCAACTAATTCCAATCACTTCACCTAAGTTGTGCTGCCCAGATCTACTCAGATCTGTTGGGGGCTGGTGGTGGTGGAGGGATGTGGGTAACCAGGGTTTTGGATAACTGCAGCATAACATCTGCATCTTCATACTCCAGTCCTCTAGACATAAAGACCAGCATTCCATTAGCTTTCCTGATTATTTTCTGTACCTGTTTATGACTTTTTAAAGACTTATGCACCTGAACCCTCAAGTCTCTTCGGCATCTACTGTATTTAACTCCATACCATCTAAGAAATACCCTTATCTATCCTTTCTTGGTCCAAATGGATAGCCTCACTCTTGTTTACATTAAATTCCATCCACACTGGTTTTGTCCATTCACTTTGCCCATTTGTGGTTTTACGGTATCACCTACACACTCTAAAATGCCGCCAACTTTGTGCCATCAGCAAATTTGGATGCATGACTTTCTATGCTGTTATCCAAGTCATTACCCACCCAGTTTTGTTTCATTGTTTCAAGTACTGATTCTTGTAGTTGCCCACTATTCATTCCCTGCCACTCATCCTTCCAAACCCCATTTGAAGGTACCTCTCATTGATTTCCCCCTCACCTCCCACATGAGTTGAAATCCTTGAGAAAAATGATCATGTTGGTGTGGTTGGAACAGCAAATATTATTTGGCATACGGCTGCTGTTTGTAACCAACGGCTGTAGTGATTGTAAGGAGGTTAGTCAGGTGGACCTCATAGAATATGAGTTCCCTGATTGGGGCTGTTAGCCTGGTCCAAACAAGGAGCCCGGCTGACAGATAGAAACAGGAGTGTCAGAGATTCTGTTCACTCTGAGGGAGCTGGATCAGTGTCAAGGATTCTCCACATGTAAATAAAGGGTGACTTTTTGCTGGGATACCAGCCTCTGGGGAGTTATTTCACTATAAAAGCTGACATAGCATCAAAATGAATGTAAGTCTTGAAACAGAAAATGGACTCCTATACTTATCAGGAAAGCAGTAGGATACGATCCATTTGAATCTGATGGACTTCTGAATTAAATTGGCCCTGTTTGGTTTGCCTCACAGTGGAGAATCACATAGGGCCCTGACAGTGTGCATGATAGTGAGAAACCTGGGAACCCTGTGAGAAATCAGGCAAGTCATTTCTCCATGACGGCAGCAACTCACTGGATATTGTAACAGAGTCCAGACAAGGTTCTCGCTAGGCAGCAGGGCGATGCTTATTCTGGAGGATTATTACTTGTTGTCGACCTCGTTGACTGCACATCTCACCTCATTGAATATGGAACTTCCTGTCTGACCTCAGCCCTTTCCCATATTCAGGAAATGGGACGTTGAGAATGCAGGACAGTTTTGCTTATTTCTCTGGGCCACCATGTCAGACACCCCACAGCACCATCTCAGGGTACCTTCCTGGACACTGGCTGCACTCCATCCGATGACACTGGCATGTTACAGCTGCCAGACTCTCAGTACCCTCAAGGGACCTCTCCGATCCAATCACAGAATGCTCCTGTAATTCACAGCAGTACTTTGGGGAGCACCAGGAACCAGCAATGAAGTGCATCGGCAGGGTATCTTGGTGAGCAGGCTGGACTGGGCTGCATCTCAGAGCTGCTTGCTTGCTCTCTTCGTGCTCTCTCACTTTAACACTCACTCACTTGATGCTCACTGCTCTGATGATCACACCATCCCTGCCTTGCCTTCAGGCTTTGAGTTTTGTTCTCACAGGCCCCCAGCAATATCTCCAATTTGCCAATTGCATTTAGCAGATTTGCATTGACGAAACACATGTTATAACAGAACGACCTGAATTTAACCAGACCGTATGGGCTCACTATGGACTAAGTCTTATTTTCACTGCAATCAACTGCGATACTGATGCCATTGCGACCCAAGAGGTTAGATTAGCGGGGATATGTATGAGCTGACACCTGTCACAGGCTTCTGCCCTGCCTTACCATTTTGCATCAATGCAAAGCCAGGAAACCAGTGACGGTCTGGTTAAATTCAGGCCGTTCTGTTATAACGTGTTTCGTCAGTGAGAATCTGTTGTAATGCAACTGATGAATTGGGGACACTGTTTCTACAGAGCAAGATTACACGATTACATCGCCAACACTTTAAGCAGCGTTTCTAAAGAGCAATTTTTCTATAATGCGGGGTTGCACTAGAACACAACCACCATGTTATAGAAGAACTGACTGCAGATAGGAACAGCATTTTAAGCCTGTTGCGCCATTCATTTAGAATGGGCTTCATAAAGAGACATTTTCTACTCTGAGTTACTATACCTGAAGACAGGAACTGAACTGGATTCACTACATAAATACAGATGCTCCTAAAGGAAGTTAGAGGCTAGGAATACTGTAGTGAGTAACCCCCCCACCCCCCCCCACCCCTCCTGATTCCATACAGCCTGTCCCACCAACTACAAGGCATAAGTCAGGAGTGTGATGGAATGCTCCCCACTTTCCTGGAATAATACTCCAACAATACTCAAGAATTTTGACACCATCCAGAATAAAGCAGCCCCCGCTTGATTGGCACCACAAGCTTCCAATCCCTCCAGCACCGACGCTCAGTAGCAGCAGTGTGTACCATCTACAAGATACACTGCAAAAATTCACCAAAGATCCTCAGCAGTACCTTCCAAATTCACGACCACTTCCATCTAGAAGGACAAGGACAACAGATACATGGGAACACCGCCATCTTCAAGTTCCCCTCCAAGCCACTCACCATCCTGACTTGGAATTATGTCGTTCCTTCACTGTTGCCAGGTCAAAATCCCAGAGCTCCGTCCCTAATTTGTCAACCTACAGCACATGGACTGCAGTGGTTCAAGAAGGCAAATAATCACCACCTTCTGAAGGGAAATTAGGGACTGACAATAAATACTGACCCAGCCAGCGATGCCCATATCTCATGAGTAAACATAAAAACGAGGAAGTTGGTTACATTTTGAACTTGACATTGTTGGTGAAATGAACTGTGTAATCGTAAAACACAACATTAATACAACACATTGAATGCATATGCCCAATTTTCATTTCACTGAAACATTTTGCTCCAACTTCAAGGTGCAGGGGTGAGTGACGTTCTGTCTCTTGTTTCCTTGACAGCTCACCTATAAGGTCGATGGACGCTTTCCTAACAAAACGTTTCTCATGAACTAGCAGAAAAGCTACAAAAAGACATCAGTGGGATTTTTTTCAAAGGTCAGAGTGAGGGGGAGGATTATTTGCAAACATTTTGACATACTGTTCTTGTTTGCACATTGTCATCACCTGCTGACCCACCCTAAAGCTCAACTCCAGAATCTATTGACAAAATTCAACACCCCACGTCAGTTTCTTGGTAGTTCTTGTTTGTAGAAGAACAAATGACGTACAAGCCCAGGATTTGAACAGTGTGATAACTGCATGGATTGGCCTTATTGGCAATACTGGTAAGAATGGACCCATAGCTGCTTGCTCATTCCCCTATTTGCCAACACTCCTGACACTGATCATTGGATACATGCATGAAGGGGAGGGAAGAGCAGAGGGTGGGGATGCAATGCACCAAGACCACAGTACTATTTAAAGGGGACCAACAGCCCTTAAAAAGGAGGTCAATCCTAGTTTTGCAAACTGATATTCTACCTAAGAGTGGCTGGAGGAGAGAGGGCACCAAAGGTCTCAATTGCGACACTGGAGGCATCTGTGCCGGAAGTGGAGAGGATGACAGGTATCCTTTATTCCCTCCATGACATATGGCTCCATCCAGGATGAGGGGACAGTGAAAGGAACCTGCCAATGTGGTCAATACTGAGGCCATTTCACCAAGGGTGTGGCGGCGATGCTGGAAGAAGGTTAATGGCTTTGCTGGCGTTATCAAGGTAAGGACACACTGCAAGTTCCTACTCATTGTGGCTGCACCATTGGTAGCCTCATTAACTGCAGCACTCCCAGCATCCCCCTCCATCACTGCTCTGCACTTTGAATTGGTCAGTAAACTGCAATCCTCTTCATTTTTTATAGGCTATCCTTAACCACTCAGTAAAGCTATACCCACAAATCACATTTCACAAGCTAGCAGTTCATTTTAAAAAATGAATGTTCTTCAGCTATAAAGCATAGAAAATAGGTGCAGGGGTAGGCCATTCAGCCCTTTGAGCCTGCACCGCCATTCAATTTAGTTATGGCTGATCATCCAACTCAGTCCCCTGTTCCTGCTTTCTCCCCAAACCATTTGATCCCAGTAGCCCGAAGAACAATATCTAACTTTTTCTTGAAAACATTGATATGACTATAATCAGGCAAGATGCAGGCCTTGCTGATCTTGGGTGAATGGAGTTGGACTCTATGCTGTCTGGTGTGGATAAAGCTGTTGTGCGTCTGTAGCAGAAATGAAAAGTCAACAACATTTCTGTGAGGGGGTGGAGTCACATGTAGGCCCGACTGGGTAAGGATTGAAGATTTCCTCCATCCAAGGACATTAATGAATCAGAGTTTTTACAACAATCTGATAGTTTTATAATTGTTATTCAATTGACTAATATTCTGGATATAAGTCTGCTCGCTGTGCTGGAAGGTTCGGTTTTAGATGTTTTGTCACCATACTAGGGAACATCATCAGTGAGCCTCTGGTGATGTACTGGTGTTAGTGACTCGCTTGCTATTTAAGTGTTTAGGTTTCCTTGGATTGGTGATGTCATTTCCTGTGGTGATGCCAGTTCCTATAGTTTTGCTACTTCCCGTTCTTTTTCTCAGAGGATGGTAAATAGGGTCCAAGTCGATGTGTTTGTTGATAGTATTCTGGTTGGAATGCCATGCCTCTAGGAATTCTTGTGCATACCTCTGTTTGGCTTGTCCTAGGATAGATGTGTTGTCCCAGTCGAAGTGGTGTCCTTCCTCATCTGTATGTAAGGATATTAGTGAGAGTGAGTCATGTCTTTTTGTGGCTAGTTGATGTTCATATATCCTGTGGCTAGTTTTCTGCCTGTTGGTCCAATGTAGTGTTTGCTACAGTTCTTGCAAGGTATTTTCTAAATGACATTAATTTTGCTTGTCAAAAATACCTTGCAAGAACTGTAACAAACACGACATTGGACAAACAGGCAGAAACCTAGCCACAGGATACATGAAAGTGGGTCATTAACACCGGTGCTTCACTGGTCGCTCACTGATGATGTTATCAAGTATGGTGATGAAACATCTGAAAATGAACCTTCCAGCTCAGCGAGCAAACCTCCATCCAGAACCTCAAACTGAGCTACAAATCTTGCTGACTAATATTCTGTTCTAGATTTATTAATTGATTGAATTGTAATTAGATTTCTTTGGATCATTAGCCCAGGCTTTTAAATTGTGAGTCTATTAATTAACATTCCTATTATACCATGTTATGAAGGCATAGAGGTGTACCGTACCTTTAAGAGAGATGAAGGACTTAGCAAGCACACAGAGTGCTGGAGAATTTACAATGTAACATTTGGTCCAGCAGCTAGCAGTACCTGAGTTGCTATGAGACAAAAATAAACTTGAATTTGGTCAATCAGTTTAAATTATGCCCAAGATGCTAAACTGCAATCAAATTTTAATTTGGTATTTTGACAATATTAAAACCAATGAAACTATCTGATGCTTTGGGGTATAAATATTTAACAAATTGAGCAGTTGGAGGAGAACTGCCAAGCCACCAACATATACAGATTGACCACAGAATAGCTCTCTTAAAGATACCTTTATCTATCAATGACCTGTGAAACAGAAATCCCTAAGAATAAGAAAAGAAGACTGAGGAAGATACAAAGAGAAGATTTGACAGCTGGCTGGTTTTCAAATTTGGGCATTTTGATAAATCTTAATTGGGGGTTTTATTGGACCAGTATTGTAGAGGGCAGGTAAAAGATAGGTTAGAAAAAGGAGTTGTAAATAGTTGTTAGTTAATTATTCTCAATTAGACTTAAAAAATGTTAATTTCTACTTTAAATAGTAACTTTTGGGATAGTTCTTCACCACTCAAATTTTCACAGATTACTGTGTTGCAGGTTTAAATTAGCCGTTGGGGGTTATCCCGTGTCATAACGGCTTGGGGGCTTGTCCAGGATTTAAATGGGTTTAGACCGATTCGAATACACTTGGGGGTATGAAAAGTCCCAGCAGATTTATACGCTTGCAGGTTAGTGTCCTAGATCTTTAAATAAAATGTAGGTGAGACAATTCATTTAATTTTGGTGACTTGTGGTTGATTAAATTAAAAGTGAGAGAAATGGCTCTTAAAATTGCTGAAGAGATTCTGAGTTTTGAAGATGATTCTCAAATTTGCCAAAAAAGTTTAGAAGGAAAGAAAAAGACCATATTTTTAAAATTAGCAAAGAAATTAGATTTGGGTTTAACCAAGGACAAAAGTAAAGCTGAAATTGTAAGGCAGTTACTCAAACATTTAGGTGTGTTAGAGAAACCGACAAGTGCAGTAGAGGCAGAAAAACTGAAATTACAATGGAGGAAAATGGAGTTAGAAGATAAACAGACAGTGAGAGAAAGAGAAAGAGGGAGAAGAGAGAAAGGAAAAAGAGAGAGACATGGGCGGCACGGTGGCACATGGTTAGCACTGCTGCCTCACAGCGCCAGGGACCTGGGTTCAATTCCCGCCTCAGGCGACTGACTGTGTGGAGTTTGCACGTTCTCCCCGTGTCTGCGTGGGTTTCCTCCAAGTGCTCTGGTTTCCTCCCACAATTCAAAGATGTGCAGGTTAGGTGAATTGGCCATGCTAAATTGCCCGTAGTGTTAGGTGTAGGGGTATGGGTGGGTTGCGCTTCGGCGGGGCGGTGTGGACTTGTTGGGCCGAAGGGGCCTGTTTCCACACTGAAGGCAATCTAATCTAAAAAAAGAAGGTTCTTAGCTGAGCAAAGCGAGAGAGAATTTGAACTTGAGAAGTCGTTACTTAGACAGCAAATTCAAGTTTCCAGGGTGGAGATTAAAAAAGAAGGTAGTGATATATACAAATATGTCAAAGCTCTGCCACATTTTGATAAGAAAGATGTTGAAGCCTTCGTTATTTCATTTGAAAAATTGGTTAGGCAAATGGAGTGCTCTGAGAATTTATGGTTAATGCTTATTCAGACTAAACTGGCAGGCAGAGCTGGAAGTTTGGAACTGGGGTAAGGTGGGGGAAATGAGGAACGTGATGAAGTCCACATTGATGCCCTGGGGGTTGAAGAGTTTCGAGGCAGAAGATGAGGCGTTCTTCCTCCAGGCGTCGGGTGGTGAGGGAGGTCCTTGGCCTCCTCCATCGCCACTCCCTCATCACCCGACGCCTGGAGGAAGACTGCCTCATCTTCCACCTCGGAACCCTTCAAGCCCAGGGCATCAATATGAACTTCATCAGCGTCCTCATTTCCCCTCCCCCCACCTTACCCCAGTTTCAAACATCCAGCTCAGCGGCATCCTCATGACTTGTTCCACCTGTCAGTCTTCCTTCCCACCTATCTGCTCCACCCTTCTCTCTATCACCTTTACCCCTTCGTCCATCCACCTATTGCACTCTCAACTACCTTCTCCCCAGCCCCACCCTCCTTCCATTTATCTCTCCACCCCCGAGGCTTCCAACCTCATTCTTGATGAGGGCTCCTGCCCGAAACGTCGATTTTCCTGCTTCTTGGATGCTGCCTGACCTGCTGTGCTTTTCCAGCACCGCTCTAATCTTGACTCTAATCTCCAGCATCTGCAGTCCTCACTTTCGCCTGGAAGGCAGAGTTAGTGAGGTATTTGCTGTGTTGTCGGATGAGGGGGTTAAGAGATTATGAAGACATTAAAGAGACTATTTTAAATGCTTATGAATTGGTGCCAGAAACATATAGACAGCCGTTCAGAAACACAAAGAAGGAACCAAGTCAGACTTATGTTGAGTTCGATGGGTGCATGCATTAAAAATAGATCGGATCTTTGAGGCTTTACGAGAGATTATTCTGCTGGAGGCATTTAAAAACTCACTTCCAGAGATGGTAAGAATTCACATGGAGGAACAGAAAGTTCAGAAAGTGAGAAGGGCAGCAGAATTAGCAGATGAGTACGTGTTGGTGCATAAGATAAGCTTCCGGCCAGAATTTCATCCTGTGAGGGATAGAAGTTGGGAGAAGAGGTGATCCTACACTACAAAAGAATGAGTAGAGAACACAGGTAAGAATTTACCACATGTTAAAAAAAGCCCAAGAGGGTGGAAAGGAGGTGAAAGACCTCAGGTGCTTTCACTAATGGAGTGGGACACAGAAAATGACAGTGCTGGTGGTTTCAGAAGGGCACTGGGAAAAGGTGTTTTCACTGCCAGAAGGTGGGACACATACAGACACAGTGCTGGTCATTAATGAAAGGCTCTGTGGGAAAATATGTGGTAAAAGAAGCTAAGCCAGTGGCATTAGTGAAGGTAGTAAAGGAGACCCCAAGAAGCACCAAGGAGCCGCAGAAGAGTGCACAGCCTAGGCAAGGGCTGGGTATAGAGTTAGTACCTGATCTCTACAAAGAATTTGCCTATGTGGGTAAAGTTTGGTGGCATGGTGGCTCAGATGTCAGCACTGCTGCCTCACAGCGCCAGGGACCCGGGTTCGATTCTGCCCTCAAGCAACAGTCAGTGTGGAGTTTGCACATTCTACCTGTGTCTGTGTGGGGTGCTCTGGTTTCCTCCCACAATCCAAATGTGTGCAGGTTAGGTCAATTGGCCATGCTAAATTGCCCATGGTGTTAGGTGCTTTAGTCAGGGGTAAGTGTAGGGGAATGGGTCTGGGTTGGTTACTCTTTGGAGGGCCGGTGTGGACTTGTTGGGCCGAAGGGCCTGTTTCCAGAAACAACAGGGGGAGAAGGACAAGAAGCTATAATTTGAGAGATGCAGGATCTAACCAGTCACCGATGGTAAGGGATGAGCGAGTATGCACTCTTTCTGATCAGTTACCCAAGAGGGTGGTAATTTGTGGGATAGATGGACATAAATTTAGCGTTCCCCTATGTAAGATCAGGTTGGAGTGCCAACTCAAGATTGGGTAAGTTACAGTGGGGGTGATTGACAGACTGTCAGCTCCAGGAATTCAGTTTGTTGTTGGGGATGATTTGGCAGGATCCAAGGTGGGAGTGACACCCCTTATTGTAGAGAAGCCCAAGGAAGACCAAGAAACTGAGGAATTAAAACAGAAATATCCTGATATTTTCCCAGACTGTGTTGTAACCAGATCCCACTATCATAAATCACAGTACAAAGCAAAACCTAAAGAGAAAGATGAAGGAGTTGAGGTTCAGTAAGTGGATCCCCTGTTTGACGAAATGATGCAGGAGAAACCTGAACAGACAGAGGGTCAGACAGAAGTGTTTAGTCCTGAAAGGCTAAGGGACTTGCAACAGCAAAACAAGATGATAAAAGATACATATGTGGATGAGCACTCCAAAAAGGAGGCAGAGAATATTCCGGAGGGTTGTTATCTGAAAGATAGAATATGAAGATGGAAACGGAGACCCTGGCAGGTTAGTGCAGAGAAGAACTGGGCCAAAGTGCACCAGATTGAATTGCTGGTAGCATACAGACAGGAGGTGTTACAGGTAGCACATGGACTACCTGTAGGAGGTCACCTAGGGGTAGAAAAAACTCAGGCTAAGATACAAAGACAATTTTATTAGCCTGTAATGCACAAGGATGTGGTTAACTTTTGCTGTATGTGTCATACATGCCAAATGGTAGGTAAACCACAGACGGGAATAAAACCAGCCCCTTTGCTGCCAAATTCCGCATTTGAAGAACCTTTCACGTGGGTTATAATTGTGCAAGTCCTCATCCGAGATCTAAAAGTGGGAACCAGTACTTGTTAACCAGAATGGATGTGTCTACAAGATTTCTGGAGTCAATTCCATTACGGAGGATCAAGGCAAAAAGGGTGGTAGAGGAGTTAGGAGCTTTCTTCAAACTGTATGGGCTACCCAGAGAGAGTCAGTCAGGCCAAGGGTCAAATTTTATTGCTAAGCTATTTAAGGAGGTTATGGATAGCTTATGATTTGGCGATGCCGGTGTTGGACTGGGGTGTACAAAATTAAAAATCACACAACACCAGATTATACTCCAACAGGTTTATTTGGAAGCACTAGCTTTCAGAGCGCCACTCCTTCATCAGGTGATAGTGGCTGAAAATCATCTGATGAACCAGCGCTGCTCTGAAAGCTAGTGTGTTTCCAATTAAGTCTGCTGGACTATAACCTGGTGTTGTGTGATTTTTAACTATGGATAGCTTAAGTATACAGCACTTTAAATCCAGTGTGTATCATCCTGAATCCCAGGGAGCTTTAGAAAGATGGCATCAGACCTTGAAGACCATGTTGAGAGCATACTGTCAGGATTACCTGAATGATTGGGATAAAGGTATCCCATTCGTATTGTTGGCCATTAGAGATGCCCCAAATGAATCTACTCAGTTCACTCCCTTTGAGTTAATATTCACGCATGAAGTGAGAGACCCTTGGAAATTACTTAAAGAAAAATTGACAGGACCAAAGTCAGAGATCTCACACTTAGGTTATGTGTTGCAGGTGAGGGGGAGATTAAATCAAGTAGATGAGTTAGCTAAACAGCACCTAAAGAGGGCACAGTATAGAATGAAGGAGGTGGCAGATAAAAGCTCTGAGACATGGACATTTCCCTGAGGGGATAACATTTTAGTACTGTTACCAGTAATAGGAGATCCCTTCAAAGTCAGGTTTTGTTGCCATAGAGTCACAGAGATATACAGCACAGAAACAGATCCTTTGGTCCAACTCGTCCATGCTGACCAGATGTCTCAACTTAATCTAATCCCATTTGTCAGCACTTGGCCCAGATCCCTCTAAGCCCTTCCTATTCATATATCCATCCAGATGCCTTTTAAAAGTTGCAACTATCCCAGCCTCCACCACTTCCTCTGGCAGCTCATTCCATACACACACTACCCTCTGTGTGAAAATTTTGCCCCTCAGGCCCCTTTTATATCTTTCCCCCCTCACCCTAAACCTATGCCCTCCACTTCTGGACTCCCCCACCCCAGCGAAAAGACTTTGTTTATTTATCCTTCCATGCCCCTCATGATTTTATAAACCTCTGTGAGGTCACCCATTAGCCTTTGACGCTCCAGGGAAAACAGTCCCAGTCTGTTCAGCCTCTCCCTGTAGCTCAGATCCTCCAACCCTGGCAACATCCTTGTAAATCTTTTCTGATCCCTTTCAAGTTTCACAACATCCTTCCGATAGGAAGGAGACCAAAATTGCACGCAATATTCCAAAAGTGACCAAACCAATGCCCTGTACTGCCGCAACATGACCTCCCAACTCCTGTACTCAAAACTCTGACCAATAAAGGAAAGCATACCAAACGCCACTCCAAGGTTTCTTTATTCAGCTACCTTCCCCAGGACCTTACCATTAAATGTATAAGTCCTGCTAAGATTTGCTTTCCCAAAATGTAGCACCTCACTTATATCTAAATTAAACTCCATCTGCCATTCCTCAGCCCATTGACCTATCTGATCAAGGTCCCATTATAATCTGAGGTAACTTTTTTTCACTGTCCACTACACCTCCAATTTTTGTGTCATCTGCAAACTTACTAACTATATCTCCTATGTTCATATCCAAATTCTTTATATAAATAATGAAAAGTGGTGGACCCAGCACTAATCCTTATGGCACTCCACTGGTCACAGACCTCCAGTCTGAAAAACAATCTTCCACCACTACCCTCTGACTTCTATCTTTGAGCTGGTTCTACATCCAAATGGCTAGTTCTCCCTGTATTCCGTGAGATCTAACCTTGCTTACCAGTCCCCCATGGGGAACCTTGTTCAACACCTTACTGAAGTCCATATAGTTCATGTCCACTGCTCTGCCCTCAGCAATCACCTTTGTTACTTTTTCAAAAAACGCAATCACGTTTGTGAGACATGACTTCTCACGCACAAAGTCATGTTGATTATCCCTAATCAGTCCCTGCCTTTCCAAATACATTTACATCCTGTCCCTCAGGATTCCCTCCAACAACTTGCCCACCACTGATGTCAGGCTCACCGGTCTATAGTTCCCTGGCTTGTCCTTACCTCCTTTCTTAAACAGTGGCACCATGTTAGCCAACTTCCAGTCTTCCGGCACCTCACTTATGACTATCGATGATGCGAATATCTCAGCAAGAGGCCCAGCAATCTCTTCCCTTGCTTCCCACAGAGTTCTAGGGTACATCTGATCAGGACCTACAGTTTTATCCACCTTTATGCATTTTAAGACGTCCAGCACTTCCTCCTCTCTGACATGGACGTTTTTCATGATGTCGCCATCTATTTCCCCACAATCTATATCATCTGTGTCCTTCTCCACAGTAAACACTGATGTAAAATATTTATTTAGTATCTTCCCCATCTCCTGCAGCTCCACACAAACGCCGCCTTGCTGATCTTTGAGGGACCCTATTCGCTCCCTAGTTACCCTTTTATCCTTAATGCATTCATGAAAACCCTTAGGATTTTCCTTAACCCTGTCAGCCAAAGCTATGTCATGTCTCCTTTTTGCTCTCCTGATTTCCCTCTTAAGTATATTCCTAATGCTTTTATACTCTTCTAAGGATTCACTCGATCTCTCCTGTCTAGAACTGACGTTCGCTTCCTTCTTTTTCTGAACCATAACCTCAATTTCTCTTGTCATCCAGTATGCCCTACACCTACCAGCCTTTCCTTTCACCCTAACAGGAATATACTGTCTCTGGACTCTCATTATTTCATTTCTGAAGGCTTCCCATTTTCCAGCTGTCCCTTTACCTGTGAACATCTGCACCCAATCAGCTTTTGACAGTTCTTGCTTAATACCTAAAATTTAGCCTTCCTCCAATTTAGAACTTCAATTGTTAGATCTGGTCTATCCTTTTCCATCACTATTTTAAAACTAATAGGATTATGGTCACTGGCCCCAAAATGCTCCCCCATTGACACCTCAGTCACCTGCTCTGCCTTATTTCTCAAGACTAGGTGAACTTTGCATCTTCTCTAGTAGGTACATTCACATACTGACTCAGAACATTTTCTTGTACACTTTTAACAAATTCCTCCCCATCTCAACCCTTAACACTATAGCAGTCCCAGTCTATGTCTGGAAAGTTAAAATTCCCTACCATAACCATCCTATTATTCTTACAGATAGCTGAAATCTCCTTGCAAATTTGTTTCTCAATTTCGTGCTATTAGGGAGTCTATAATATAATCCCAATAAAGTGATCGTCCCTTTCTTATTTCTCAGTTCTACCCAAATAATGCCCCTGGATGTATTTCTGGGAATATCCTTCCTAAGTACAGCTGTAATGCAGATCCCTTATCAAAAACGCCACTCCCCCTCCTCTCTTGCCTCTCTTTCTGTCCTTCCTATTGTATTTGTATCCTGGAACATTAAGCTGCCAGTCCTGTCCATCCCTGAGTCATGTTTCTGTAATTGCTATGATATCCCAATCCCATGTTCGTCACCATGCCCTGAGTTCATCTGCCTTCCCTGTTAGGCCTTTTGCACTGAAATAAATGCAGTTTAATTTATCAGTCCTACCTTGTTCTCTGCTTTGTTCCTGCCTGCCCTGATGGTTTGACTCACTTCTTTTCTCAACCCCCTATCAAACTGAGAAAAGGTTGAGGCAAGTAAACGATCTAGTAAACATGCCAGATAGGAAAGAAAGGTATTGGGTATGTCATGTGAACATGTTGAAACCGTATCATACGAGAGAGAAAGAACTGGAGGAACAGGTGTTAGTTACTGCCCCGCAGAGTGAGGAATCAAATCCAGAAGATATTTATTTTGAGGTGCCTCAAAATAGATCCAAAAATGAAGAAGTCCTTGAGGAGTGGGATAGGTTAGTAAGCTATGTGTCTCAGGAACATAGAACACAGTTGAAAGATCTATTACTGCAGTATGAAGACATATGTAAGAATCAGTTGGGGAGGACTAATGCTATTGTACATGAAGTAGATGTCAGGAATATTGCTCTGATAAAGCAACACCCCTATCGGCTTAATCTTTTCAAAGCCAAACTGGTCTGGAAGGAGGTGGAGGCCATGCTCGATGAGAACATCATTGGACCAAGTCAGAGCGAGTGGGGTTCACAGATTGTCTTAGTTTCCAAACCGGTCGGGACTCAACAATTCTGCTGGATTATCGGAAGGTCAACGGCATTACAAAATCAGACTTGTATCCAATTCCTAGACTGGAGGATTGTGTCAAGAAAGTTGGACAAGACATTTACATCACCAAGTTGGACTTACTGTGTGGTTATTGGCAGTTACCTTCATCAGAGATGGCGAAAGAAATTTCTGTGTTTGTAACCCCAAATGGGCTATATCAGTTTGAAGTGATGCCCTTTGGAATGAAGAACACACCCGCCACATTCCAAAGACTCATGGACAGAGTTGTGGCTGGGTGAACAAACTGTGCGGTCTATTTGGACGATGGAGTGATCTTTAGTAAGAACTGGAAAGATGATATGGTACAGTTGGCAGAGCTCATTGAACAACCACGAGAAGCAAAACTGGTAACAAACTTAAACAACTGAATTTGTGAAAGCAGTGGTGACATTCTTGGGGCATAACATCGGTCACGGAAGGTTGAGCCCACAAAATGTGAACATGAACGCCATCAAGGAGTTTCCACAACCAACCTCAAAGAAAGAGGTGCTTCAATTCTTAAGACTTCTATCGCAAGTCTCTTGTCTGTTCCAAACTTCAGTAGTGTAGTGGCACCGTTAACCGATTTGCTGAAGAAGAACACAAAGTTTCGGTGGACAGAACAATACCAGGAGGCATTCAACCATTTGAAATCGATGTTAACCACCAAACCAGTTTTAGCTCCACCAAAATTTTCAAAACCTTTTAAAGTCGCCATCGATGCTAGTGACATAGGAGTTGGAGCTGTACTCCGACAGGAAGATAAGGATGGGATTGAACTGCCAGTTGGTTCCTTTTCAAAGAAGCTCCACATCGACCAGAGGAAATACTCCACGATCGAAAAGGAACGATTGAGGTTGGTACTGGCCTTACAACATTTTAATGTGTGTGTCACAAACAATGTGTCGGAGACGGTTGTGTACACGGGTCACAATCTGCTTACATTTGTAGACCACTTTAAAGACAAGAATATGAGACCATTTCATGAGAGTCTTACGTTACAGACTTTTAATTTTAAAATCATACATGTAGTGGGTCATAAGAATGTAATTGTAGGTGTGTTATCATGGATTTAACTGATAACGTTTAGGTGAGATTTGTCTTTATTTAATGTTATATACATATATACAGTTATATGGGAAGCTGTTGAGGTGAACTTAGATTAAAGTTATCTGTGTGTTAGGGTAATGTGTTTAAAGAATAGAGAAAAAAAACCATCTTTTCATTATGATGGTTCACTTTTTGTTAAAGAGGAGGTGTTATGAAGGTGTAGAGGTGTACTATATCTTTAAGAGAGTGAGTGACTTAGCAAGCACACAGAGTGCTGGAGAATTTACAATGTAACATTTGGTTCAGCAGCTAGCAGTACCTGGGTTGCTATGAGACAAAAACAAACTTGAATTTGGCCTATCAAAAGCAGAAAGCGCTGGAGCAAATCAGCAGCATCTGTAGAGAGAGAAACAGAGTTAACGTTTCATGCCCAGTGACCCTCCTTGTTTTGCTGCCCATTGTCTGTAACTTTTGACTCTCCTGTAGTTGAAAAATCTGGAGTGGTGCAGCAGTAATGTCACTGGGTTAGCAATCCTAAACGGGGAGAAAGTGAGGTCTGCAGATGCTGGCGATCAGAGCTGAAAATGTGTTGCTGGAAAAGTGCAGCAGGTCAGGCAGCATCCAAGGAACAGGAGAATCAACGTTTCGGGCATAAGCCCTTCTTCAGGAAACGTCGATTCTCCTATTCCTTGGATGCTGCCTGACCTGCTGCGCTTTTCCAGCAACACATTTTCAGCTAGCAATCCTAAACCCCAGGTTAATGTTCCTCAGGACATAGTGACAGGTGGCAAGATTTGAATTCGATATAAATCTGGAATTAAATAGTTAGGCTAATATAATCATATATAAGCATATAATCCAGCTGCTTTACTAATGTTCTTAAGGGAAGGAAATCTGTCATCTTTACCTGGTCTGGCCTACATGTGACTCCAAACCCACAGCAATGCGGTAGGCCCACACTTCCCTCTGGGCAATTAGGGATTAGCAATGAATACTGACCTGGCTAGTGATGCTTACAGCTCATGAATGAATTCTAACATGATATTAATTGAATCTTCAAGAATGCAAGCTGACTGGGGCTCTCTTGTGCACTGTGTCTTCTCCTCCTCTGCCATTCCACATCAGAACGTATTGGCTTACGAGTGGCCATAACGGCTAACTCCGGCTGAGTTGCAGAGTCGGCAAAACATGCTCGCGAATCTGATTGCCCACCCAGTCTAACTCTTGACAGTCAGCTCCTGAACAGCCTAGGCACTGGATGAATTGGGTGAAATCACTGATCATTGGCTCAATGATGTGGATTTCTGCCTCCCATCGTAGACCAATTGTTTGGCGGCACAACAGTTTCTAATTGCAATCATGAGCTGAGGCATGTCCGAGATGGTGGGTTTGGACAGCAGGAACCAGGTTTGAGGTTTAGGTGGGGGGAGCTTGGGTGTCAATAATCCATGTTACTCACTAATAACGAGAAAGGTGAAGGCTGCTGGTATAGATAGCGTGTGAGATTGCTCCCAACAATTGCATGAGAGCAGCAAGTTGTCATTGTGTGTGATCAAATTAAACTCTGCAGTGTGTTGGGAACAAGGAAACATCCAAAAATCAAATAATTGCCAGAAATAATAAACCAACAGCTAACCTTATGTTCTACATAATGCATTTAAATAGCTGCCCCAAGGGCACCTTAATGATTTAATTAGAACTCTTGAAGGAGTCAATTGGGTAGGTGCAAGAAGGAGGTTTTACATGGAAGGGCAAAATGTGGCGGCGCAGGGTTGGAGGCCCAAAGGGGCCTGTTCCTGTGCTGTATTGTTCTTTTTCCTTTGTTGTTTCCCTGAGCTAGTTTAGGGGCAAGTGGGGGGTTGGCACAGGCTCAATAGGCTGGAGAGCCTCTTTTGTGCTGTATGACTCAACCCCAGAAGGCTGTGGAAACTCAGTCATTGAGAATATTCAAGTCTAATCCTGCTGGTGTTTTTAAATGACCTGCAATCACATCCTTTATCTCAGGATATGTTGTGGACACAAAGAAGAGGACAAATCCAACCAGGCCAATTACTCCCCCACCCCCCCGCCACCACCGCATCAGTCTGCTCTCAATCATCAGTAATGTGATGGAAGGTGTCATCAACAATGCTGTCAAGCAGCACCTGCTCAGCAATAACCTGCTCAGTGACATCCAGTTTGGTTTCCTGACCTGATTCCAGTTCAAACATGGACAAATGAGCTAAATTCCTGAGGTGAGGTGAGGTAAGAGCGATACCCCTTGACATCAAAGCTATAGTTGACTGAGTGCCAATGGGTAGCAGTGGCAAACTCTCTGCTGGTTGGGGTCATATCTGGCACAGAGGAAAGTGTTTATGCTTGTTAGAGGTCAGGTCAGTCAGCTCAATTCCAGGACATCTATGCAGGAGTTGCTCAGGGTAGTACCCTGGGCCCAACCATCTTCAACTCCTTCATCAATGAGCTTCCCTCCATCACAAGGACAGAAGTGGGGATGTGTGCCAATTATTGCACAATGTTCAGCACCATTCATGACTCCTCAGATACTGAAATAGTCCATGTTCAAACGCAACAAAATCTGGGCAACATCCAGGCTTGTGTTGACAGATGGCAAGTAACATTTGTGCCACACAAATGCCAGGCAATGACCATCTCCAATAAGAGATAATCTAACCACTGCCTCTTGAAATTCAATGGGGTTACCATCATTGAATCCCCCACTATCAGCATCCTAGGGGCTGCCATTGATCAGAAACTCAACTGGAATCACGACATAAACACATTGGCTACAAGAGCAGATCAGAGCCTAGGAACACTGCGGCAATTAACTTACCTCCTGACTCCTCAACCCCTGTCCACTATCTAGAAGGCATAAGTCAGGAGTGTGATGGAATATATCCCACGGGCCTGGATGGATGCAGCTCCAACAACACTCAAGAAGCTTGGCATCATCCAGGACAAAGCAGCCTGTTTGATTGACACCACTTCCACAAGCATCCAGTAGCGGCAGTATGCACCATTTACAAGATGCACTGCACAAATTTGCTAAAGAACTTTAAACAGCTCTTTCCAAATTCACAACCACTTCCATCTAGAAGGACAAGGGCAGCAGACACATGGGAACACCACCCCCTGCAAATTCCCCTCCAAGCCACTCACATTCCTGACTTGGAAATATATCGCTGTTTCTTCACTGTTGCTGGGTCAAAATCCTGGAATTCCCTCCCTAAGAACATTGTGGGTCTACCTACAGCACATGGACTGCAGTGGTTCCAGAAGGCAGCTCACCCCCACTTTCTCAAGGGGCAACTAGGGATGGGCAATACACGCTGGCCCAGCCAGTGACACCCACATCCCATGAGTGAGTGAAAAGATATTGCAAACAAATTCCCAGAACATTAGCCTGGACCCCTGGATTTTGAGCCCAATGACAATGCCACTACACCACACATAAGATATTTGGATCTGCAAGTTGTTCCTTTATGAACAGCCATTTCAGTTAACCCTGAGTTGTTCTGCCCTAATGATCAATTGTAAGGGCAGTGATGAGCCTTTTCAACTACTGCAAGATATTTGTACCTGATGAGTGATACATGTGTTAGCTCCCATAATAATAAAATGCATGCAATACAGTTCTGAGGGATTGAATTGATCTTTATTACATTCCCTGGTGTCTATGTATATTACAATATGGACACTTAGAGTCATAGAATTGTACAGCATGGAAACAGACCCTTCAGTCCATCAGTCTTAATCTAGTCCCATTTTGCCACCACTTGGCCCCTCTTCACTCTCAACCCTTCCTATTCATGTACCCACCCAGGTGCTTTTTAAATGTTGTAATTGTAGCAGCCTCCACCACCTCCTCTGGCAGCTCATTTCATACCCTCTGAATGAAAAGGTTGATCCTTAGATCTCTTTTAAATCTTTCCCCTTTCACCTTAAACCTATGACCTCTATTGTCTGAATGAACTCTAATGAAGTAATTCCCGAGACAGGTTAGAACGTGCTTCAATCAGTATGTCATACTACAACTGGACTCAATAAATAGAGTATGAGAACCTTGCAACATCAGGCCGCATGCCTTGATATAGTGGTGACATTGTGAGCATACCATTTCAAGGTATATTTCATTGTAGCTCTGATACATTATAGAACAGTCTGGGGTGGTCCAAAAATGGATTGCTCTTCTCCATGACTTTGTTACTTTTAAAAACTTCACTGTGTGAGCACCTGAGAGAAACCGCTGCACAACCCCCCACCCCAACACCAACCCCTCCTTCGGAATGGCAAGTGCCATAATTTGCTGAACGCCATTTTGTGGTCTAAGCCAATCGTACAATTTCAAGTTCAAAACTGATCATCAGTTGTCAAAACAGGTGCGATTTTGTTTGGATTTTATTTTTGGTACTTATGGAATAAGAAAGGTTGAATAGTTCCAAATTGCTGTTGCAAGCTTTTTTTTTTGCAAACCATTCTTCAATTACATGTCAGAGTCTGTCAGGATATGTGTTCAAGGTAGCAAAAACAAACAAATGAAAGTAAATGGAATTTTACAACTGCGTGACATTCTGCTGTGGTTTTAGGTGTGTCAGAGCAAGGCTAGAATAGGCAAAGAATGTTGCAATTTATTCAAATCTTGCCACTTGCTCTGTCAGAACAAGCAACTTATCATGTCTACACCAACCCCCTGCCAATTCAAATTAATTGCAGATCTTTGGCAGTGAACAATTTTTTTAGTTCTTAATCTAAAGTTCTGCAATAGCTGATTGATTGGGTACTAAAACATTCCACCAGAGTGAATGATCATTCTGTTAGATTATCAGAATTATTGCAAGAAACAACCTTAGATGGTGCCTTGCCACTTCCTCATGCTTTTTTATATCAATGGTTCTGTCCAAAGTGGAGCTGAAAATGTGTTGCTGGAAAAGCGCAGCAGGTCAGGCAGCATCCAACGAGCAGGAGAATCGACATTTCGGGCATGAGCCCTTCTTCAGGAAGGGCTCCTCCTGCTCCTTCTCCTGCTCCTTGGATGCTGCCTGACCTGCTGTGCTTTTCCAGCAACACATTTTTAGCTCTGATCTCCAGCATCTGCAGTCCTCACTTTCCCCTGTCCAAAGTGGAGTCCATTTCAAAATAACTCATTCATTGCTAAGCACTTTCCATTGATAAGTACAACATCAAAACTTATATGCAGCAGGATCCCTGCAACAACAAACGAATGATCAGAATAACAACAGGATGCATTTATATAGAGCCATTAATGTAAAATAAGTTATGCCAAGGTGTGTACATGTGGTGAAAGATGTTACCATTTTGCATAAACCCTGTCATTTAATACCAGTTTAATAGCATGGCTATTTAATAACAGCGACTCCTCCCATCTACCACAAGTTACCTAATCTCCCTGAAGAGGCAAGAAACAGAGGGAATGAATGTAGGCTGATCCAGGAAATAAAGCCCTGGGAAATTCTTTTTTGAACATGAAGTTCCTGTTGGCTACACCAAGATATCTTCCCCGATCCCTGACCTACATTTGTACATTGTCGTGTCAGAGACTTGATCAGCTCCGAAGGAAGCTCTGGCAAATTTGCGTCTGTTGAAAGAACTGCTAGCTTATTCAAAAGGTTGGCCAACACTCTGTGAATTAGGAAAGCCTCCTTGCATCTAGTCCAATGCTTACCTAACTGAAAACAGCAAATGTTGATGATGAGTCATGTGGATTCGAAACATTAGCTTGCTCTCTCTCCACAGACGCTGCCTGGCCCGCTGTGATCTCCAGCATTTGTTGTTTTCAGTACTGTTAGAAACGAAAATCGCTTCTCAATAATCGCTCTAGACAAATTCAGGAAAACAAAGTTTTATTAACAAGTCAAGTCTGCAGAGTCGGGCACCCTTAAAGAAAAGGCGCGCTGAGGCTTACAAAGTCTCCCATTATATACAGCACAAGTCCCTCCTCTCCTTGGCTCCAACAAGCCATGAGGTTCACATTCTTAAAAACATCATTATTTTTATCACAAAATCTGCAACAAAAGGCTCCAGAGTCTCCAAAGTTTGTTGTTTTTCTCACCCTGTAGTCTTATCAGTCAAAGGCTTTAATCTGAAACAGATGTCTCTCAAGTCGTGTACAGAGTCCAGCATCTGCAGTAATTTGCTCCTGTGTTTACCACTTAACTGATAAGTCTGTTTCTGGTTCAATTTCTCAGCTCAAAGATTTAAGTCTTTCATAATTTTAAGCAAATTTCCTTACGCATTCTATAAGATAAATATACAAACGTGTTGCACTATGCCTGACACATGCTCAACTGCAGGCAATTATTATGGAACTAACATTATGTACACCTCCTTAAGAGAGAGAGCAGTAGTTCACAATGAATCCACACCTTGAGTTTTCCTCAGTGCGATCTCATTCAATCATAGAATCTCTCCAATGTGGAAACAGGCTATTCAGCCCAACAAGTCCACACCGACCCTCTGAACAGCCATTCTGGGGAAGGGCCACCAGACCCAAAACTTAAACTCTGATTTCTCCTCACAGATGTTGCCAGACCTGCTGTGCTTTTCTGGCAAACTTCTGCTTTTACCTTTGAAAAGCATCCCATCAAGACCCGTCCCTCTTACCCTATCCCTGCAGCCCTGCATTTCCCATGTTAATCCACTTAACCTACACATTCCTGAACACAATTGGGTAATTTAACATGGTAAAAACAATGACTCCAAATGCTGGAAACCAGATTCTGGATTAGTGGTGCTGGAAGAGCACAGCAGTTCAGGCAGCATCCGAGGAGCAGCAAAATCGATGTTTTGGGCAAAAGCCCTTCATCAGGAATAAAGGCAGTGAGCCTGAAGCGTGGAGAGATAAGCTAGAGGAGGGTGGGGGTGGGGCGAAAGTAGCATAGAGTACATTAGGTGAGTGGGGGAGGGGATGAAGGTGATAGGTCAGGGAGGTGGGTGGAGTGGATAGGTGGAAAAGAAGATAGGCAGGTAGGACAAGTCATGGGGACAGTGCTGAGCTGGAAGTTTGGAACTAGGGTGAGGTGGGTGAATGGGAAGTGAGGAAACTGTTGAAGTCCACATTAATGCCCTGGGGTTGAAATGTTCCGAGGTGGAAGGTGAGGCGTTCTTCCTCAAGGCGTCTGGTGGTGAGGGAGCGGTGGTGAAGAAGGCCCAGGACCTCCACGTCCTCGGCAGAGTGGGAGCGGAAGTTGAAATGTTGGGCCACAGGGCGATGTGGTTGATTGGTGCGGGTATCCCGGAGATGTTCCCTAAAGCGCTCTGCTAGGAGGCGCCCAGTCTCCCCAATGTAGAGGAGACCGCATCGGGAGCAACGGATGCAATAAATGATATTGGTGAATGTGCAGGTAAAACTTTGATGGATGTGGAAGGCTCCTTTAGGGCATTGGATGGAGGTGAGGGAGGAGGTGTGGGCGCAGGTTTTGCTGTTCCTGCAGTGGCAGGGGAAAGTGCCAGGATGGGAGGGTGTGTTGTAGGGGGGCGTGGACCTGACCAGGTAGTCACGGAGGGAACGGTCTTTGCGGAAGGCGGAAAGGGGTGAGGAGGGAAATATATCCCTGGTGGTGGGGTCTTTTTGGAGGTGGCGGAAATGTCGGCGGATGATTTGGCTTATGCGAAGGTTGGTAGGGTGGAAGGTGAGCACCAGGGGCGTTCTGTCCTTGTTACGGTTGGAGGGGTGGGGTCTGAGGGCGGAGGTGCGGGATGTGGACGAGATGCGTTGGAGGGCATCTTTAACCACGTGGGAAGGGAAATTGCGGTCTCTGAAGAAGGAGGCCATCTGGTGTGTTCTGTGGTGGAACTGGTCCTCCTGGGAGCAGATACGGTGGAGGCAGAGGAATTTGGAATACGGGATGGCATTTTTGCAAGAGGTAGGGTGGGAAAAGGTGTAATCCAGGCAGCTGTGGGAGTCGGTGGGTTTGTAAATAATGTCAGTGTCAAGTCGGTCATCATTAATGGAGATGGAGAGGTCCAGGAAGGGGAGGGAGGTGTCAGAGATGGTCCAGGTAAATTTAAGGTCAGGGTGGAATGTGTTGGTGAAGTTGATGAATTGCTCAACCTCCTCGCGGGAGCACGAGGTGGACAAGCCATCTAACCTGTCTTCTTTGGCCAGTGGGAGGAAATCCATGTTGACATGGGGAGAATGTACAAATGCCACACAGTCACCGGAGGTTAGAATTGAACGTGGGTCCCTGGCACTGTGAGGCAGCTGTCGAAACACTGAGTCACCCTTTTTTTTCTAGCAAGCCCGTAGCTCTGTGTTTTCACAAGGAATCGTTGTTAGACACATTATGGGGAAATATTGATTTTATTCTCATCTCATATTATTTACTTGCAGCCAAATGTATGACTTTCATTTATAATTACGTTAGTCCTCATTATCCCCAACAAACCCTTCAGTGTCCCTTTCTCTGTGTTGAGCTGCCTTACCACATACCTAAACATGACACAGCATATTTCAAACTCCCCAAACCTCTTCAAAACCATTGTTAGACATTCCAAAGACATGACATAATGTTCTTTATTCCTTAATTTCACAAATGATATCTAAAAGAACATTCCACTCCACCTTTGTCCCATTTTACTGTCAGTTGAACTATGACCAGCTACGTTCAAATCCAGATAACTATTAATAAACTAACTTCATTTACATGTCCCAGCAAAGAGGTGATATAACAAAATGCTCAGATCTTGCAACATACCACACTCACTAGGCTTCTTGCTATTGGATCTAATACTTTAAACCAGAAGGCATTGTGGCTCAGTGGTTAGCACTGCTGCCTTGTAGTGTCAAGGACTCAGGTTCGAGCCCACCATCGGGTGACTGTCTGTGTGGAGCTTGCACGTTCTTCTTGTGTCTGTGCAGGTTTGCTCTGGTTTCCTCCCACAGTCCAAAGATGTGCAGGTCAGGTGGATTAGCCATGCTAAATTGTCCATTGTGTGCCATGGAAGTGAATGGAACACAGGATAGGGGGCTGGGCTGTGTGTTGGAGGGTCAATGTGGATTTGATGGGTCAAATGGTGTATCCCCACACTGTAGGGATTCTGATGTTATGAGCTGGGAGAATAGGGGAACCCATGACTGATCATATCAAAGGTTTAAATACTTTTCAAGATGCTATACCATTCTTCCAATAATATGTAATTAGTTAATTCCTACTTCAAGCCATAATGAGCCAATCACAATTATATTCTTGAGTTAAAGAAAAAACAAGTTTGTTACCTGCTGACCCTTGAAAAGTAATAAAGATGTGCATTAAGCATATGCACATTCACTTGTCTCAAGGGAAAAACGTAAGTATGCAAAGCTAAAAGTATAAAAGTAACTAAAAGAATTAGTTTAGAATACTTTGGGTATCCCCGAGGCATAAAGTTTTAACCTCATATTCCAGTTGGTTTGTTAGATTCTTGTATTGTTAGTTATCCTTTCCACGCCTGGTTCGCTAAGCTCCTTTCCACTCTCTGCGTCACACCTTGCATGTTGTTTCTTGTTGAGGAAGACTTATCGCTGCCTGTGTTGAGTTTTACATACTATAACTAATTTCCTCTACTCTGCCCAAAAATTGCCTTTAAGTAGCAGCTTTTCTAAATATTCCATGTCTGTTGACGTTATTTATGCAGGTTTGTTCGTTGTGGATAGACTTCACCTCCAACATGTGATGATTCTCGTAATGGTGTAAGTCAAATAGAGGATGAGAATCTTTGCAAGCTATCTATGGGGTGCTTGGCTGACAGTTTCTATTGCCCACCTGTATGGTGTCAATTTCAGGTTAGACTGTCTTTGATCTAATTCAAGTTAGTTTCATCAAAATTGACCAATCTATGTGGATCAAATGTTCACTGTGGCCATTTTAAGATAGTGCTTTGTTCCCATTTTAAAACTGTTTCACTACCAGCTATTAAACCAGCAATGGAATTCCAAGAACAATAATTTGCATTTTATATCATCATGACATTAGATATCAATTAAGTGGCCCTCCATATTGCGCACCCTGAGAGGGAGCTAAAACAGGTCACAGTATTCTAGATGAGTTTAGTTTAGAGTGGTGCTGGAAAAGCATAGCAGTTCAGGCAGCATCCGAGGAGCAGTAAAATTGATGTTTCGGGCAAAAGCCCTTCATCAGGAATCCTGATGAAGGGCTTTTGCCCGAAATGTCGATTTTACTGCTCCTCGGATGCTGCCTGAACTGCTGTGCTTTTCCAGCACCACTCTAATCTAAACTCTGGTTTCCAGCATCTGCAGCCATTGTTTTTACCTATTCTAGACGGAGCCAGATGTACATACAAAAGTCTGTCTTAACAGAGAATACTTGATAGATCCTTATTGTAATGTCTCATTCAAAGAACAATATCACCGTCAACGCCAACTCATTGTATTGAACATTGTTCATATGTCTAAGCCGAATGAAGTTTTAAAATTATAACTTTCTTGTTCATAAACAGTGATTTACTGGAGCTAATTGACATGAGATGGACAGGAAATTCTTTGTTACAAAAGCTCATCATATAAAAACAATTGGTAGTTAGCTAGTCTGATGTGTGAAACACAAATGCTTCAGTACATTATTTGTAATCCTAACTTTCTGTGCTGTATTCCAGTCTTGATATTTGAGTGCATTACTGCAAAATGTTTAGAAGTGTGAATTCCAAGTTGAGGACAATGCTGGAGGGATTCTTTCGCCTGATGTAGATCATAATTACAAGTTATAAGTCGAACAGCATGCAATACTGCAATCTTACTTTTGATGTCTCAGACTGTGAACCGGCATCCAGCTGAGATGATGAGGCAAAATATTTGCAGTTCTACACAAGGTGATTGACCAATGATAGCAGTGACCTCAGTGGACAAACTGAGACCGCAATCCAACTAGAAGATTGTAGAACTCATTTTCTTGGTCTTCATTATTAAACAGGCACAGAATGAGCTTCATATCCAGACTGCTCGCAACCTCCATATTTAATCAACTGATTATTAAGGAGTCAAAAATTGTGGTGGTGGAAAAGCACAGCCAGTCAAGCTGCATCGGAGGAACAGGAAAGTCGATGTTTTGAGCATAATGTCTTCATCAGGAATGTGGGGGGACCTAAGGGGGCTGAGAGATAAATGGGAGGTGGGTGACGCAGGGGAAGGTAGCTGGGAAGACGATAGGTAGATGAAGTTGGGGGTGGTGACAGGTTGGAGCGGAGGGTGGAGTGGACAGGTGGGAAGGAAAATGGACAGGTAGGTCAGTTCAAGAAGGCAGTGCCGAGTTGGAGGGTTGGATCTGGGATAAGGTGGGGTCAGTGGAAATGAGTAAATTGGTGAAATCAACATTGAAGCCGTGTGGTTGGATGGTCCCAAGGAGGTATATGAGTTGTTCTTCCTCCAGCTGTTAGTTAGCTAGGATTTGGCAGTGGAGGAGGCCCAGGACTTGCAATTCCTTGGGGGAGTGGGAGGGGGAGTTGAAGCTGTTCGGCCACAGGGCAGTGGGGTTGTTTAGTGGATGTGTCCTGGAGATGTTCCCTGAAACATTCTGCAAGTTGGCGTTCTGTCTCCCCAATGTAGAGGAGAACACATTGAGAGCAACGGACACTGTAGATGAGGTGTTTGGATTTGCAGGAAAATATCTGCCTGATGTGGAAGGATACTTTGGGGCCTTGGATGAAGGTGAGGGCGGGAGGTGGTAGGCACAGGTTTTATACTTCTTGTGACCATCTCCAACTTCTCAGGAATCCCTCTTAGTTGGGCTTTGTTGCAAGGCAGCTCGATCTCATCTGAATGATGGAAACTTGAAAATGAAAATGGATTCAATGTATTAGTTGAAATAAGTGAATGTTTTACATTAAAAGAAAATTTTGATGCAGTTTTTAAAAGTATTATGTCTGTTTGGTGATCAAATTATTCTCACGATCTTCACCCTGCTGAATAAGTTATTGTAGGACAAGAAGAGAAATGGAAAATGTTTAGTTAATTTAAGTTTTCTTACTTCAATGGTGATTCAAGAAGAGATAGTTTTGCTGTCTCAAGAGAATGTAGCACCAACTTTTAACAACAGAGTTAAAAATGATGACAAAATTTATGTTAATTTTATTTGTTTATGAATGGACGGAATATTATATAGATGACAAATAAGGCCCATTGACATTTGTATGTAACAGGAAACTATAACTTTCAGTAATATGTTTAAGGGTATGACCATGTCTGGTTCATCAACAAGACAATTGCAGAGGGTGAGTGAAGTTGCCCAATCTCATCAAAAAGTTAAGTATCAATCTTACATGTTTTAGTTCATAAGAGCAGTATTAGGCCATTGGCCCATTAAGTCTAGATTAGAGTGGTGCTGGAAAAGAACAGCAGGTCAGGCAACATTTGAGGAGCAGGAAAAATCAACGTTTCGGGCAAAAGCTCTTCATCAGAAATGAGCCTCATTTTTCCTGCTCCTCGGATGCTGCCTGACCTGCTGTGCTTTTCCAGCACCACTCTAATCTCCAGCATCTGTAGTACCCACTTCTGCCATTTGGCCCATCCAGTCTGCTCTGCCATTCGATCATGGCTGATATGCTCCTCATGGCAGGTCAGGCAGCATCCGAGGAACAGGAGAATTGACGTTTCGGGCAGAAGCCCTTCATCAGGAGAATTAGATTAGATTAGATTACTTACAGTGTGGAAACAGGCCCTTCGGCCCAACAAGTCCACACCACCCCACCGAAGCGCATCCCACCCATACCCCTACATTTACCCCTTACCTAACACTACGGGCAATTTAGCATGGCCAATTCACCTGACCTGCACATCTTTTGGACTGTGGGAGGAAACCGGAGCACCCGGAGGAAACCCACGAAGACACGGGGAGAACGTGCAAACTCCACACAGTCAGTCGCCTGAGGCGGGAATTGAACCCGGGTCTCTGGCGCTGTGAGGCAGCAGTGCTAACCACTGTGCCACCGTGCCGCCCACAAAGGGCTGATCTCCAGCATCTGCAATTCTCACTTTCTCCCGATTTGCTCCTCACCTCCATTTGCCTGCCAATTAAAAATCTGTCTAACTCCTCTTTAAATTTACTCACTGTCCCAGATTCACAACCCTTCGAGAGAAGTAGTTTCTCCTCAACTCTGTTTTAAATTTTCTGTCCCTTATCATGAGTATGATATCTCATCCTAGAATGCCCCGCAAGAGGATGTATCTGCTCCATGGATGGTGCATCAATAAACTGAGAGTAAAAACTTGCCTGAATCATATGGAGGTGTGCTGCATTGACACCACAGTTCAACGTAGATCAGTTCAACACCCATAGATTCAAAACATGGCCATGAAGGAGAAATGACCTTGTCTGAAAATCCAGCACATTGCAAGGAAGAGATGACCTAAGATGGACATTCACACAATAAAATGTCAACCAGATGGTGTTAGCCTGAAACAGTTCCTCTGAAAAGGAAATGTAGGAGATTAAAATTCTTCTAGTTAAGGTCACTGTGTTTAGCAGGAACAATGAAAGATAACACCATAAGACATAGCAGCAAGCAAAAATTAGGCCATTCAGCCCATTGAGTCTGCTCTGCTATTCAATCATGGCTGATAGGTTTTTCAACTCTATTTTCCTGCTTTCTCCCCATAACCTTTGATCCCCTTGGCAATCAAGAACTTATCTATCTTTGCTTTAAATATGCTCAGTGACCTGACCTCCACAGCCTTCTGTGGCAATGAGTTCCACAGATTCACCACTCTCTGGTTGAAGAAGTTTCTCCTTATCTCCATTCTAAAAGGTCTTCCCTTTATTCTAAGATATTGAAGAGATAAAAGATACTTCAGTGAGATGAATACAATCATTTCCCTAATCTCAAATTCTTTCTTTTCCTGCTCACTCTCCTCCAATTACTGGTTTCCATTCTCCCATTCTTGATGTTCCTACAGAGACAGCATCTTATTATAATTAATTCATGGGTGGGGCTAGGCCAGAGTCAACTACATCACTGTGGGTCTAGAGTCACATGTAGTCCAGACCAGGTCAGCTGCCTTTCCTAAACAGTATTAATTGGTTTTTCCTGATGGGTTTTTCCTGACTATTGGCAGCAATTTCATGGTCATCATTAGATTCTTTAAAAAAACAATTGGGTTTAAATTCAACCATGGAGAAAGTGAGGAGTGCAGATGCTGGAGATCAGAGTCAAGAGTGTAGGGCTAGAAAAAACACAACAGGTCAGGCAGCGTCCAAGGAGCAGGAGAATCGATGTTTCAGGCATAAGCCCTTCATCAGAAATTTGATGGAATCCTTATTTGCTGTGCTTTTCCAGCACTACACTCTCAACTTAAACTCCACCATGGTGGGATTGGAACATGGGTCCCCAGGTCATTAACAATAAAAACAGAAATTGCTGGAGAAGCTCAGCAGGTCTGGCAGCATCTGTGAAGCTGCTGAAGTTAACTCTGATTTCATGCCACAATTGCAGCCAGAATTGCTGAGATTTTGCACCAATTGTTGTATTTGTTTCTGACTTACAGCAGCCACAGTTCTTTTGGTATTCCCCAGATCATTACTTGGGGCTCTGGAGTAGTAGTCCAGACTATTAACCTTTGAGTTATCTCGTTCTGATTTGAGGAGTTCGTTGATCTTCTATGTAACTTGCAGGCAGAATATCAAGGCCAAGTGAAGTATTCACGTCCTGCACTTGGAGCTAAGGCAATTGTCGAGCTGAAGAAACAGGACAATGGCGTACACGAGGAGATTGAAGACAGGAGGGGGAGAAAGTAAGCACCCGGACATCATAGAGGCCATCTAATGATCGTGGTGACGGTGATGTGAATCAAGTAGACATAGAGAAGGAGGTTGCCTCTTAAGTAATCCTAATGGTCTACCAACAGATAATCCACCTGTTAATGTCTTGACGTTTCATACGTTAAAGCAAAGTTAGGAATGAAATATAGCGGATTATTAAACTGAGGGTATTGACATAGGCTGAAATAGAGGGACAAGCCAGAGAGCTGAGATCAATTCCTGATGGGAACAATCCTGTTGTGTAAACAGAAAGTCAGCGAACTTTAGGTGTATACATTAGGACCCTCCCAGTTCTCTGTGTGGCCTTGCAATAAAGATCAAATCTAATATTGACATGGCTATTTGACAGAAAGGATTGAAGAAATATCAAATGCTGCTTTGTGTTAAATGAGTCTAAAAGAATTGAAAGGTAATGTTACTGTGCAGGCAGAATTTGCAGAAGAGAAACCAGACATGCTAAACACTGTGGGAAGAGGATCTGTCTCAGTTCAACTTCCCTGCAAGTCCTGCGGTGGCAGCAATTTTAGTTTAGTTTTGTAACCTGGGAAACAGGTGAGCAGAAACCATTCAGGTGGCAGGCAAGAGGGGGGAATATACCTTGCCTGTTACTCAAGCCTCCTAACCTATGTATAGTCCAGCAAAGTCATGTTCTGTTGAGAGTGTGGATGTCATTCTGCTACATGAAATAACAGCTGCAGTGCTGAAATGCTATCAAAAATCATAACATATCCACCAAAATTATTTTTATAAATGCCCTTGAGAAAATCTCCATAAGAGTCCTGGGAAAAAACAGACCCATTTGTGACAATAGATTTATTCTACTCAATGTCTTCTCAAGGGATGTCCCTCTAATCACAGGAATCATCAAGGGAATTATTATTTTGCCCCCTCCAGGTAAGATTTTCTCACTTTTATACTATAATACCCTTGAAATAAATATAATTTTTCTACTTAATTCCCTGTTGTACCTGCAACGTTTTGTTTTGTGTACAATGCCACCAAAATTACTCTCTGGTCTCTCACCACTGAAAATGTATTTTCCTTTTCTATTCTTCTGACCAATGTGGATAATTCCGCACTTCCTCACAAAATAATCTATTTACCAACTTCTTATCCTACCACTTTGCACATTAATATCCCTTTGTAAATGCTTTGTGTCCTCCTTATTCTGAGGAGAAAGTGAGGTGTGCAGATGCTGGAGATCAGAGTCAAAGAGTGTGATACTGGAAAAGCACGGCAGGACAGGCAGCATCCGAGGAGCAGGAGAGTCAACATTTCGAACATAAGCTCTTCATCAGGAATGTCTGACCGGCTGTGCTTTTCCAGCGCCACACTTTTTGACTCCTCCTTATTGCTGTCTAGATTTTTTTATCATAAGCAAACTTAAACAGATTACAATTGGTCCCCACACGTACATCATTACTATAGATACTAAGTTGAAGCCCAACTGTGCTGCTCCACCAGCTATACTCAGACATTCTGAAAATGGCCTATTTATTTGTACTCCTTGTTTTCTGTAGTTTAACCAATCTTCAGGTGACGCTAATTAATTATCCCAATCCATGATGACTAATTTTTCTTGTAATGTGCTAAATGCACAAAAAAATTAAACATCTCACAGATAGCGTGTTCCTCCATTTGAGAAACATCAGCTAAACTTGTGATGCATGCCTCTTTTTGATGTTTACCATAACGAAACTAGACAGCGATAATTGGAGAGGGAGATTTCTCTTCCTCCTGATTAGCACCAAATGGATAATTGCTGAGTACCCTTGCAATGTAACTTCCAGTTGCAAATGTTCGCCAATTGTTTTTTTCAAAAAGAAGTATGAGAAAATATTTACTTGCTGTGGCATTTTTTTTATTGAGAAAGGTTTTTGTTTTACAAAATTATAAAAGTACAAAAGATAATACAGCAATCTTATGGTACAACAACTGTACCAGAACAAACTACCCACTACTCGACAGATCAAACCAAACTATTACAGAAATACAGAACAATTTTGCCATATTGCAATTCAATAAGTAATTAAACATTACAAATTAAATTAAGCTAACTTGAATTGGACTAAACTAATTTAATTTAATTTACATCACCAGATGCTCCCCCACCGAGGCTCCCACCAATGGGAGCATCAGTTAATATACCCGTATTTATTTAACCATTCATTCAAGCTTCCTCCTTAAGGGGGCCCCCGAGCCGCCAAATCTGGCCTTCGTGACGGTACAAAAGGCCCTAATTAGTTTGGCTGATATGTCCGCGTCTATGTGGTTCAGGTAGGACCGCCTCATCTTATAAAATAATTCCAATTTCTGGTGCACCACATTTGTAAGAAAGTCCTGGGGACATGCTCCATTACTAACATATGCCATTCTGGAAGACACGGGGTGGGGGGTTTCCGCGATCCAGCTCATTAGAACGTTCTTCCTTGCACATTACATGAGAATGTTGGATAACCTCTTCCCTTGCTCATCTAGCAAAGGCAGATTTGGCAGTCCCAGAAGGAAGGATACCGGATCCACCTTAACCTCCGTTCCCAAGATTCTCTCCAACACGTTCGCTATGGCACCCCAGTACCTACAATCTTATGGTGCGACCATAAGCAGTGCGTGAGAGTACCAGTGTCTGTTTTGCATGTAGGACACCTTGGGGATGCTCCTGTCTTAAATTTTGCCAGTTGGTTCTGGGGCCAAATGGGCCCTGTGGAGAGTCTTTAGTTGCATAGCCTGCGCTTTATTGCAAATCGGAATTTTTTTCACATTCTCCCAGATATCCATCCATACTTCCAATGAGATTTCCGTTCCCAATTCCTGATTCCTGACTCCATAAAGTCTTTCCACATCTTCCAGGGTACCCCCTCTCTGTAGTTGACTGAAAGAGTGTCCGCACACCAAAGCACACTTCTCTCCATATCAGACTTATAGGGCTGAGCCAAGAGTGTCCTTTTCTGCATGTAGTCCCAGATCTGGAAATAATGGAAAAGGTCCCTACTGGAGAGCTCCAGACAGGAGACTCCCCTGGCCTCCCATGCCTTATAGCCAGAGTCCATTGATCCTGGCCTGAATCCCTCCCTGTTCCTACAAAGGGGGTGAACAGGGAGGTCTTATGTAAATTACCCTCGCTCTGTTGCATCGTTCTCCACACTTTGACTGTGTTGAAAATGATTGGACTCTTACAGTACTCAGCAACAGTTTCCATCTTGTCCATAAATAACAAATTGAGGAGGGGACATTTTGCCTGGGAGGCCTCAATATCAAGCCATACCGACCTCGGATCCTTACACATCCAATCACTCACATAGGACAATAAGGAGCTTATTTGCTATTACTTAAAGTCTGGGAGATCTACCCCTCCCAGTCCCTGTGGAAGTTGCAACTTAGCAAATTTAATAAGAGGATGGCTGCGGTGCGAGATGAGTGAACCAAGCCAACTATTAACCCTCCGCACGTTTGTCTAGGCAACAACAACAGTAACATTCTCATCGGGTATAGTGGGTGAGGAAAAACATTCATTTTCATCAAAGCTATTCGACCAAACCATGATGTCGGTAACCCTTCCCAATGCTGATGGTCTTGTTTTATTTTCTCAAACAACTGTACAAAATTGGCTCTGCACAATTGGTGAAAAGGGGGTGGTGATGAGACAAGAAACTTTTCTGTGACCATTTAAAAGGAAGTCAAGTTCCGTCTGCCAGGTCAGGTACTCCCACAAGGCCCTCCGACGGGCATGGCCTCTGATTTCATATAATTCATTTTATACCCCGAAAAGGTACCAAATAAACTAATCTTTCGTATTAAATGGGGCACAGACTTTGTTGCGTTAGCCAGAAAGAGAAGGACATTGTCTGCATCGAGAGTGATTTTATGCTCTCATATTCCCATTACCAGGGCAGCTATTTTAGAGTCCTTCCAAATAGCCTCCACCAGCAGTTCAATCACTAATGTGAACAGCAGCGGTGAAAGAGGGCACCCTTGTTGGCTGCCTCTCCCAATACTAAAGTTTTCTGATTTTATTCCGTTCGTAAGGAGCACCACCATGGGATCACTATATAACACGGCCACTCTCCTGATGAAGGCCTCCCCAAAATCAAAACATTCCAAGACATAAAAGAGATACAATTACTCCACCTGGTCAAAAACCTTTTCTGCATTTAAGGAGACCACCAAGCCCGCGATTGACCTCTGCTGACATGCCTGCATCATATTTAACACTCTTCTAATGTTATTGGAAGAACTGCAACCCTTAATAAAGCCTGTCTGATCCTCCTTTACCAGAGGAGGCAAAACGTTCTCCAATCTCAATGCTAGCGTTTTAGACTGAATTTTAAAATCTATGTTCAGCAGTGAGACAGGCCTGTACGAGCCACAGCCCTCAGGAACGTTCCCTCTCTTAAGAATAAGAGAGATATTAGCTTCCCTAAGGGAGGGAGGAAGACAGTCCTGACTGTATGAACGGTTACACGTTCCCAACATTGGCTCAGCCAGTATGTTTATGAATTACTTGTAGAGCTCGCTAGGAACCCGCCTGGGCCAGCTGCTTTGCATCTTTGGAGCTGCCTTATCGCTTCTTGAATCTTGTGTTGTTCGAGGAGCATTCAGAAAGGAGGCCTGCACTGCAGTTATGCCTGGGAGATCCAAGTTCTCAAAAAAGGATCTCATCCTTGCTAACCCATCCTCACATCCCTCTGACTGGTCTAAGTCTGCATAGAATTTCCTGAATGTTGCATTGATCTTTTTAGACTCACGGGTGAGAGTATCATTACCTTCCCTAATGAAGGGGATAGATTGCAGTGCACTCTTCTTCCTGGCCAGATATGCCAAGTATCTACCGGACCTATCACCGTACAGCACGGTGGCACAGTGGTTAGCACTGCTGCCTTACAGCGCCAGAGACCCGGGTTCAATTCCTGCCTCAGGCGACTGACTGTGTGGAGTTTGCAATTTCTCCCCGTGTCTGCGTGGGTTTCCTCCGGGTGCTCCGGTTTCCTCCCACAGTCCAAAGATGTGCAGGTCAGGTGAATTGGCCATGCTAAATTGCCCGTAGTGTTAGGGAAGGGGTAACTGTAGGGGTATGGATGGGTTGTGCTTCGGCGGGGCGGTGTGGACTTGTTGGGCCGAAGGGCCTGTTTCCACACTGTAAGTAAGTACTCAAATAATCTTTGCTTTATGAAGGAAACTTCTCTCTTTGCTGCTTGAATAAGTACAGAGTTCAGGGCAGCCCAGAGAGTGGTAAACCGCTGCAATTTAGTCACAGACTGTCTGTTATAGTATGGCTCCTTGGCTCCTTCAGCCAGGCCTCGAGCATATGCTGCTGCTCTCCCCTCTGTCTCTTCCTGGTTGCTGATTACGAAATAATTATACCCCACGAATAAGCCTTGGTGGCCTCCCAGAGCACTGATGGATTACTGACCGTACCTGTGTTAATGTCCCAACAAGTCTTAAACTCCCTTGTGAAGTACTCAATAAATTTGCTGTCTTACAAAAGAAATGGATCCAGTGCCGTGTGCCTGTACCACTGCCCCGATCTTAGTCTCCAAATACACTGCCACATGGTCTGAAATGGCGATATTGCCAATTCTGCAGGATAATATCGAATTCAGAAAGATCGATGGAGCAAAGAACATATCTATCCTTGTGTGGCACTTGTGCAAGTTGGAGTAAACGGTAAAATCCCTGCCCTCAGGGTGAAGACACGTCCACACATCTACCAGCCCCGACTCCCCACACAAGTCCACCAACTACTTGGATTGTAGGGAGATGCCCAAAAGACCCCTTGGATCCAAGAGACGGTTAAAGTGTCCCCCTGTAATTGTATGGCGCACCCCAAGAGCCATTAATCTAGAAAGTGCATCAATTAAAAATTTAAGGGGGCATGCAGGAGGGCAGTAGAAATTCAAGATGCCATACTCCTCCCATGTATTAAGGCTTTGAGGATGATAAACTGCCCCTGTTCATCCTGAAGTTGGTCTATTAACTGGAAGGGAAGGTTGTTCTGTATTAATATAGCCACTTCTCTACTTTTAGAATTGAAAAACAAAAAGAACACCCTGCCAAACTCTCTGAGCTGTAGTTTGAAATGCTCCTTATCATTCAAGTGTGTTTCCTATAGTGGAACAACATCAACGCTTTCCTTTCTGAGATTTGAGAGCACTTTCTTTATTTTGACCGGTGAGTGACCTCCCCTTTATTTTTCAGGTACACTATCTAAACGAACAACTAGCTATAACTGTCTAAAGCTGGGCACCCCCCCTTCCCCCACCCCGAGAGGAAGAAACCCGGTCGAGTGGAGATAAAATAGAATTCATAAAGTCTAGAAAACCCCACTGCAAACACTACAAAAGCAAAAACTCAAACTACTACTACTACTTTTAAACCGAACAAAAAATACCCAATAGCTGGAGACATCCCCCCTTGCCCATGGGGGCACTCATCCTATGCCCTAATACCACTATAGCTTCTTTTGGCTAGAGCTGTGCCCCAAACCCAAGCAAAACAAAGACAAGAAAAACATCTATTTTATACACATGGGAATTAAAAGTAGGCTTCCAACCTGCCTCCCCCCCATACATCAACCTGCTTATAATCAATTAAAGAAATTACCATCCCAAGCCAAGAAATAATAAAGGGAATAACAGGAATTAGCAAAAGAAAAACACAAGAAAGGGGAAAGAGAGGTAAGAAATCCCCCTAACCACACTCATTCTCGAAATAGTGTCAGGCATATACAATAGACAACCGAGAGAGTAAAGGATACACTATTATCCATGATATTTAACCCAGCCAGTCTATTTTAAAGAATCCAGAAAATCCTTTGCCTTCTCTGCTGAGTCAAAGTTATACATGGGGCCTCCATGGCCAAAGACAACACAGCTGGGTACCTTACAGAATATTGGATGTTCAAGCATCTCAGCCTCTTCCTTACTTCATCATATGATTTTCTAATCACAGCCCCAGAAGAGTCTTGAAAAAACATAATTTTTGACCCCTTGTAAATTAGGGCCTATGAGTCTTTCCCCAGTTTTCTGGAGGCTTCCATAACAATTTGTTTCTCTTTATAACACTGGAATCCTGCTAGGACCGGGCAGGGGGCGCTGGTCCAATCTGGGCCTGTGCACCGTGATCCGATGGGCCTGTTTCACTCGCACGCAGCCCGACTCGACTCCCAGTCCCGGGAGCTGTGGGAGCCATTGTGCCAGGAAGCTGACCAGAAGCTCACCTTCTTTGCGTTCTGGCAGCCCGATTATACATACATTCTTACTTCGACCTCGATTTTCAAGGTCGTCGACGATTAATGCCCGCACTTGACTTTCCAGGACCTGGACCTGCCCCGCTGAAGTCTCCGCCACAGTCTCCAACACCTCGGTTCTCTGTTCGACCTGGCCAACACGTTGATCAAGACTTTGAATCTCCTACTCATGCTTTTGTAGCATGGCAGAGATCGGTTCCAGTCTGGTGCAAGATTCCTCCAGCGCTGCCTTAATCTTCTCTCGGAGTTTCACGAATTCCCAGATTAAGTTCTGCTGCTCCAACGAGATCAAAGGCACCTCTGCAGCTGGGGCCGCGGGCCAGCCCATTGCTGTAGGAGTGTGGCCTGCATGTTGCGATCCTAGCAATCCCTTTTCTTTTGTCATCTTCTTCTTCTTCTTCCCTAAACATTAAAATTAATATTTAAAGGTTCTGGGGGCTTTATTCTACTGATTCTTTTTTCAGAAATGGCTAGTATGGGAGGATGGGAGCACCACTTTACCTGGATTATGGTGCAGATGTTAGCCAGGCAGACCTGTTAGATCGCCACATCTTGAATCCCGCTGCTGTGGCATCTTTAGGGTGGCATGGTGGCTCAGTGGTCAGCACCGCTGCCTCACAGCGCCAGGGACCCGGGTACGATTCTAACCTCTGGCAACTGCCTGTGTGGAGTTTATGCATTCTCCCTGTGTCTGCGTGGGTTTCATCCCACAGTCTAAAGATATGCCGGTCAGGTGAATTAGCCATGCTAAATTGCCCCATGGTGTCTAGGGATGTGCAGGCTAGCCGGGGGAATATTATAGGGCAGCGGGGTGAGTCTGGGTGGGCTCCTCTTCGGACGGTCAGTGTAGACTCGATGGACCAAATGGTCTACTTCCAAACTGTAGGGATTCTACAATTTTTATTCCTAACTTTTCGACAAGGAGAGATAATAAAATGTTGGCCTAAATGTACTTTACATCAATTTACAAGGTACCACAGACTTATGTAACCTTGCCCAGATTATGACATGCTCACTGTTTTTTTAATTGTTTGTTATCCTTGGGAAATTGAAAGATTTGACCTTCCATCCCAGTATGATGCCTGACGTGCCCAGGTCTCATTCAGAACAAACTGTTCAAATTTGACTTGCGCAATTTAAAGTGTGTTTCTGCATTTGCCTCCAGAGGTTATTAGCGTTGAAAGCAGCTGGGTATAAAATGGTAAGATTGACAGTTGAATAACCCAAAAATAAATGAAACACTGACAAAGAACTTCGGGCATTGATGGCAGAGAAAAAGTCCACTACAAATAATGGCTCCACTTTTAGGATTTGTCGCCTCAAGTTCAAAGCTTGAATGATACACTGTAAACAAGGCAAAAATGCTGGAAATACTTAGCAAGCCAAGCAGCATTTTTTTGTAGGAGTCAGAGTTTTAATCGGCTGAATTTTATGCCATTTTATTAAGTGCAAGTTACATTGAGTTTTCTGAAGGGATTCTCACCATGTGACCAGATGCATCGCACACCTAACGGTCCCACCTCCCCTTGTTTAGTAACTGACACCCAATTGTGACCATGTGCCGTTTCTGAAACAACTCAGCACACAGTAAGCATCTGCCACAAAAGCAATGTGCCCATCAGCTGCACCATCAATAAAGTTCCGCTGTGCATCCAGAGGACAGCTGTCAGTGCAGAGCTGCCCTGCATATTTGCCCCGAGTGGGGTAAATTGGAAAGCTCCACTTTATGGGCACAGCAAAGAAGGCCCTGTTGGGCAAGCTGGTGAAGAGGTGGTACGTCCACTTGCCTCAGAACCACCAGGTGGAGGTCACACCAGAGCACACCAGCCTGGTCTGAGGTTCCTTATCCAGTTGAGTGCCCCACACTGTCAGAAGGTCAATGACCTTCTCCACTTTGCCAACAAGAGTGCCAAAAGATTCTCTCTGATCTCTCACCATCTCTGCTCCTGTATCCACCATTCTCACTGTTCCCTGCAACGCCTTCTCCACCCGCCCTAACCCACCTAACACTGGGCACCACTGACCCTGCATGCCCTCTGTGCTGCCTACTTACTCATTCAGGACAACTTCAACTGCATTAGCAGTAACAGCTGTGCCACCCACTCTCATTTCCCTTAATACCAGCCTCTGTCTCTCTTTCCAGGGGGAAAACAGCCCTCAATAGGGCAGAAAGAGTCAGGTTGGATGATCAGCTGCCTGATATTCATTCCTCATCCTTTATGTGGAGATGATCCAAATACTGACCACCCTGAGCAGCTAACCGATCATGTCCAACACCCTGGACTAGTATAGAAGGCTGCCCTTGACTTTCTGTGCCGGGATTCCTCAGTGAAGTCTCTCCCACTTGATCTGACTGCCACATGACAATTTGAAAAGTGTGCAGCTGGAAAAGCACAGCAGGTCAGGCACATCTGAGGAGCAGGAATGTGGATATTATGCTCGAAATGTCGATTCTCCTGCTTCTTGGATGCTGCCTGACCGGCTATGCTTTTCCAGTGCTACTCTTTTCAATCCTATTACCTACTGCCAATTTCTTCCCTTTTCCCACATCTTTGCACACCATTTCAATCCAACTAACCATTCAATGCCCTCTTAAATGCCTCATACCCTCCTGAATGTCTCTTTCTTGATTAAGGAAATTGAGAAAGCAGTTATTAAAGCATACCAATAGCCAAGGCTTTATTAATACTGGTAAGAGTATAACAAGAATGTTGCTTTGAGACTTATACAAGACACTAGATTGGCCTCAGCTTGAGTATTATATCCAGTTCTTGGTGCCACACTTTCACAAGGATGTGAAGACGTTGGAGAGAGTGGGGAAGAGTTCGATGAGTCTGGATCCAGGGATGATGAATTGTAGAATGATTGCAGGAACAGGACTGACCCTGGAGAAGAGAAGGCTGAGAGGTGATCTGATTGAAGTGTTCAAAATCTTGAGAATTCACCCATGAAAGGATTGAGAAGGATAAAGCACAGATTCAGAGTCATAGAATAATAGAGATGTACAGCATGGAAACAGACCTCAGTCCAATTCATCCATGCTTACCAGATATCCTAACCTAATCTAGTCCCATTTGCTAGCACTTGGCCCATATCCCTCTAAACCCTTTCTATTCATATACCCATCCAGATGCCTTTTAATTGTTGCAATTGTACCAGCCTCCACCACTTCCTCTGGCAGCTCAATCCATACCCGTACCACCCTCTGTGTGAAAATGTTGGCCCTCATGTTCCTCTTATATCTTCCACTTCTCACCCTAAACCTATGCCCTCTAGTTCTGGATGCCCCCACCCCAGGGAAAAGACATTGTCTATTTATCCTATCCATGCTCCTCATGATTTTGTAAACCTCTATAAGGTCACCCCTCAGCCTCCGATGCTCCAGAGAAAACAGCCCCAGCTGTTCAGCCCCTCCCCATAGCTCAAATCCTCCAACCCTGGCAACATCCTTGTAAATCTTTTCTGAACCCTTTCAAGATTCACAATATCTTTCCGATAGGAAGGAGATCAGAATTGCACGCAATATTCCAACAGTGGCCTAACCAATGTCCTGTACAGCCACAACATGACCTCCCAACTCCTGTACTCAATACTCTGACCAATAAAGGAAAGCATATAAAACACCTTCTTCACTATCCTATCTACCTGCGACTCCACTTTCAAGGAGCTATGAACCTGCACTCCAAGGTCTCTTTCTTCAGCAACACTCCCTAAGACTTTACCATTAAGTGTATAAGTCCTGCTAAGACTTGCTTTCCCAAAATGCAGCACCTCGCATTTATCTGAATTAAATTCCATCTGCCACTTCTCAGCCCATTGGCCCAGCTGATCAAGATCCTGTTGTAATCTGAGGTAACCTTCTTCGCTGTCCACTACACCTCCAATTTTGGTGTCATCTGCAAACTTACTAACTGTACCCCTTATTCTCGCATCCAAATCATTTATATAAATTACAGAAAGTAGAGGACCCAGCACCGATCCTTATGGTTCTCCACTGGTCATAGGCCTCCAATCTGAAAAACAACCCTCCACCACCACCCTCTGTCTACCTTTGAGCCAGTTCTGTATCCAAATAGCGAGTTCTCCCTGTATTACGTGAGATCTAACCTTCGGTGAGGTCTAACCAAGTCTCCCATGGGGAAATTTGTCGAATGCCTTACTGAAGTCCATATCGATCACATCTACCGCTCTGCCCTCATCAATCCTCTTTGTTACTTCTTCAAAAAACTCAATCAAGTTTGTGAGACATGATTTCCCATGCACAAACCAATGTTGACTATCCCTAATCAGTCCTTGCCTTTCCAAATAAATGTACAGCCTGTCCCTCAGGATTCCCTCCAACAACTTGCCCACCACTGCATCAAGCTCACTGGTCTATAGTTCCCTGGCTTGTCCTTACTACCCTTCTTAAAGAGTGGCACCACATTAGCCAACCTCCAGTCTTCTGGCACCTCACCATTGACTATCGATGATACATTGGTGATCATTTTCCAGCATTCTATAGGCTCTAGAAGAATTCCAATGGACTAGTGGGTGGCTAATGTTAACTCACATTTTAAGAAAGGAGGGAGAGAGAAAATAGGGGAATTATAGACTACTTAGCCTGACATTGGCGGTGGGGAAATTGCTGGATTCAATTATTAAGGATGTAATAACTGAACATTTGGAAAGCAGTTACAGACTCAGTCCTAGTCAGCATAGATTTACTAAAGAGAGACAATACTTGATAAATCTTTTGGATTGTTTTAAGGATGTGTATAGTAGAGTGGACAAGAGTGAATAAATGGAAGTTGTGTATCTGGAGTTTCAAAAGGTTTTTGACAAGTTTCCACATGAGAGATTAGTAAGGAAAATGAAAGCTCATGATATCGGAGGTAATGTATTGACATGGATAAAGAACTGGTTGGCAGACAGGAAGCAGAGACTTGGAATAAACAGGTCCTTTTCAGAATAGCAGCCAGTGGCAAGTGGGATACTGCAGGGTTCAGTGCTGGGACCCTCGCTGTTCACAATATACATTAATGATTTGGACGAAGGAATTGAATGCAATATCTCCACATTTGCAGATGACACTGAGCGGGGTGGCAGTGTGTGCTGTGAGGAGGATGCTAAGAGGCTGCAGGGTGACTTGGACAGGCTGGCAGACTGGGCAAATACTTGGCAAATGCAACTAAATGTGGATAAATGTGAGGTTATCCACTTTGGTGATAAAAACAAGAAGACAGGTTATTATCGGAATGGTGGCAGTTTAGGAAAAGGTGAGGTGCAATGAGACCTGGGGGTCATGGTGGAACAGTCTCTGAAGGTTGGCATGCAGGTGCAGCAGGCAGTGAGGAAAGCTAATGGCATGCTGGCCTTCATAGAGAAAGGATTTCAGTATTGGAGTAAAGAAGTCTTGCTGCGGATATACAGGGCCTTGATGAGGCCATAACTTGGAGAGAGCATTCTTGTTACTGATGTAATCAGGTGAAGTTTCATCAGACTGATTCCTGGGATTGCAGGCCTGACATGAGAAAAGACTGGATCATCGGGGCTTTAGATAAATGGGGGGAGGGGGGGGGGGGGGCGCGATCATATAAAACATATAAAATCCTGATCGGATTGGACAAGCTAGATGTGGGAAGAATGTTCCTGATGTTGGGGAAGTCCAGGACTAGAAGTTACAGTCTAAAAATGAGGGGTAAGCCACTCAGGGCTGAGTTGGGGAAAAAATTCTTCATTCAGAGAGTTGTGAACCTGTGGAGTTATTTACCACAGGAAGCTGTTGGGCCCAGTTCATTATTCAAGAGGGAGCTGGACGTGACCCTTGTGACAAAAGGGATCGAGGGGTTTGGAGAGAAAATGGGAGTGGGATACTGAGACTGCATGATCAACCAAGATGGTATTGCATGAAGGTGCAGGCTCAAAGGGCCGAATGGCCTTCCCCTGCCCTTATTTCCTATATTTCTTTGAATCAATTGAATGACCTTCTCTGAACTACTTCTAATGCTATGATTAACTTCTTAAGGAAAAACACTTCTCAAGACCAACAATGTACACAATGTTCAGATCGTTACTATGTAAGGTTCCTGATTTGTGTAATGGGTGTGTCAGAATATAATGTCTCCCCCTACAGCTAGATAAGTTAAACGTAAAGCCACATATTTACTGCCGCACCTATTCTTTCATCTAATGCAGGAGATTGAGTCATTTTGCCACTCCTGTTTCAAAAAATTCCTTTTCATCGTTATCCTTTCCAACTTGCAAGTGAACACATGCCTAAATGAAATGCCACTGAGCTTACTGCTTGTTCATAACGCTTCAAGTTCTACAATGACAATAAATAGGATCTTCTCAGTTCCCAATAAAGGGCAGGTTAACAGTGTCTGCTTAATAAAGAAAATACTTTGCTCTTTACCCTATTAAATGCAAGGAATTCATTTGGCAAACTCTTTTACAATTTACGAGGAGAAAGTGAGGACTGCAGATGCTGGAGATCAGAGCTGAAAATGTGTTGCTGGAAAAGCGCAGCAGGTCAGGCAGCATCCAAGGAACAGGAGAATCGACGTTTCGGGCATAAAGAAGGGCTCATGCCCAAAACGTCGATTCTCCTGCTCCTTGGATGCTGCCTGACCTGCTGCGCTTTTCCAGCAACACATTTTCAGCTCTTTTACAATTTACCTTACTTACATAAAAAAGAATGAAGTGGCCATTGTTCCAGAGGATTCCTCCATCACGAGACAGTGAGGTGATGGTTCACCTGAGTGTCACCATGCCTTGGTTGAAGGAAGAGGTTGAAAGGGAAAATCCATCATGACAACCTCAGCCAATGTGGGAGCTGACCCTACATTACTGGCCTAACTCTGCATCCCAAACCAGCTATCCAGCCAGCTCAGCTAACAAGCAAACCTCTGTTGTTACTTAATGGCTGGCAATGCATTTGAGTACCTGTTGGACACAGACAGGATTAATGGCAGCGATGCACACTCCGACTGAACAGTTTGCTGCCACCCACTGTTTAGACTTCTGCAAAGAATCGCTACTTTTGCCAAATACCAGCAGCTTGACTGGCATGAGCTGGAGATCTCTTCACAAAGAGATAGTACAGAAATAAAGGAAAGTAGATAGATTACTAATTAACAGAGGTGACGTTAGCGGGTTGTATCAGATTTAATTGTTTTCAGACTGAAACACACACTCTCTTGTTACTGAAAAGAAAGCATGTGACTATGACCACAATCCATTCTGAATGAACAGAGCTCGTAGTCATCAGAATGTAACAGATACTTTGCTTGCACGTGTTTTTCCTTCTCATCTTACTTTGAAAAAAACAAAATATGGCTTGTTCAAATAAAAACTTTAGAGAAAAATCACACAAAGATTTAATGTTAACTGTTTTATGTACCAATATATTCATTCCCAAGTTGAATTTTTTTTACTATTGAATCGACTTTAGTCGGGGCCTTTTGAGAGTCTTTTCGGGATCATATGTAACATCCCAGTATCTGCAGAGGCATTGAGAACCTTGTGCGTTTATATTGTTAGCTGCTCATCAAAAACAGTACGCAGGTTGGAAGGGAGATTCTGGGCAATATACAAACACAGTCCAGCGATGACGTGCATTTCAAACCCGAGCTTATTTGTTTTTTTAGTCTATTCCAATGAAAATATAATGAGAAACACACCCCAGATCACCCAGGGAATGTCAACTTTTTTTCTGCCTGACCCCTTCACAATGCTGGTCGGGTCAGATTGCCGCTGTTGATTCTTTTTCAAACAAATATGCTTTTTTTGTAAAAATGCATCACTCTTTGGCATCCATGAACTAGGAACAAAAGAAAATGACAGGTTTATCATAACAAGTAGACCATTCAGCTCCTCGAATCTGATCTGCCATTCAATAAATTCATGGCTGATCTAGTATTCCTCATGTTCACTTTCCTGTGTTTTCACCCATGACCCCTGGCTCCCCGACTGATCAAAAATCTCTCTATCTCATTCTTAATTGTGCACAAGGACACTGCTCCCTCGGCTCTCTGTGGTAAAGAGTTCCAAAGTCTCACAACCGTCTGAGAGAAGAAATGCCTCCTCATCTCAGTTTTAAATTAAGAAAAATTTAGGCTCACATCGTGGGCAATGAGGCATCATTACGAGATAAAGATTTGACGGAACAAATAGTTTTGCCAGTGAGCAACCAATTTGAAAAAAAGCAAAAGTAATATTTTTAGATGTAAGTCAGTATAGAAACATGACAAATGCCATTACATTATGTAAAATCATAGAGTCATAGATATGTCAAGCACAGAAACAGACCCTTCAGTGCAACTCATCCATGCTGACCAGAAATCCTAAAGTAATCTAATCCCATTTACCAGCATTTGGCCTATATCCCTCTAAACCCTTCCTATCCATATACCCATCCAGATGTCTTTTAAATGTTGTAATTGTGCCAGCCTCCACCACTTCCTCTGGCAGCTCGTTCCATACACCACCCTCTGTGTGAAAAAAGTTAGCCCTTAGGTCTCTTGTACAGTCTTTGCACCCCCCCTCCCCCTCCCTCCCCCAACCCAAACCCCGCCTCAACTTAAACCTATGTCCTTTAGTTTTGGACTCCTCTACCCTGAGAAATAGACACTGACTATTCACCCCATCCATGCCTCTCATGATTAGAGAAGGCTGTTGGAATAAAATTTGTCCTGGGTGCCCAGTAGGAGTATTTTTAAGAGGGAAGTCAGGAGGTCAAAAAGGGGACATGAGGTAGTTTTGGCAAATAGGATTAAGGAGAATCCAAACAGATTTTACAAATACATTAAGGACAAAAGGGTAACTAGGGAAAGAATAGGGCCCCTCAAAGATCAGCAAGGCAGCCTTTGTGTGGAGATGCAGGAGATGGGGGAGTTACTAAATGAGTATTTTGCATCAGTGTTTATTGTGAAAAAGGACAATGGAAGATATAGACTGTGGGGACATAGATGGTGACATCTTGAAAAATGTCATATTACAGAGGAGGACGTGCTGGATGTCTTGAAATGCATAAAAGTGAATACATCATCTGGACTTGATCAGGTGTACCCTAGAATTCTGTGGGAAGCTAGGAAAGTGATTGCTGGAGACCTTGCTGAGATATTTGTATCATCGATAGTCACAGGTGAGGTGCTGGAAGACTGGAGGTTGGCAAACGTGGTGCCACACTTTCAGAAAGATGGTAATGATAAGCCAGAGAACTATAGACCAGTGAGCCTGACATCGGTGGTGGGCAAGTTGTTGGAGGGAATCCTGAGGGACAGGATCTAAATGTATTTGGAAAGGCAAGGACTGATTAGGGATAGTCAACATGGGTTTGTGCATGGGAAATCATGCCTCACAAACTTGATTAAGCTTTTTGAAGAAGTACAAAGAGGATTGATGAGGGCAGAGCAGTAGATGTGATCTATATGGACTTCAGTAAGGTGTTCAACAAGGTTCCCCATGGGAGACTGATTAGCAAGGTTAGATCTCACGTAATACAGGGAGAACTCACTATTTGGATACAGAACTGGCTCAAAGGTAGAAGACAGAGGGTGGTGGTGGAAGGTTGTTTTTCAGACTGGAGGCCTGTGACCAGTGGAGTGCCACAAGGATCGGTGTTGGGTCTACTAGTTTTCAGCATTTATATTACTGACTTGGATGTGAGCATAAGAGGTATACTTAGTAAGATTGCAGATGACACTAAAATTGGAGGTGTAGTGGACAGCGAAGAAGTTACTTCAGATTACAACAGGATCTTGATCAGATGGGCCAATGGGCTGAGAAGTGGCAGATGGAGTTTAATTTAAATAAATGCGAGTTCTGTATTTTGGGAAAGCAAATCATAGCAGGACTTATACACTTAATGGTAAGGTCCTAGGGAATGTTGCTGAATAAAGAGACCTTGGAGTGCAGATTCATAACTCCTTGAAAGTAGAGCCCTAGATATATAGTATAGTGAATAAGGTGTTTGGTATGCTTTCCTTTATTGGTCAGAGTATTAAGTACAGGCATTGGGAGGTCACATTGCAGCTGTTCAGGACATTGGTTAGGCCACATTTGGAATATTAGTCTCCTTCCTATCGGAAAGATATTGTGAAACTTGCAAGGGTTCAGAAAATATTTACAAGGATGTTGTCAGGGTTGGAGGATTTGAGCTTTAGGGAGAGGTTGAATAGGCTGGGGCTGTTTTCCCTGGAGCATTGGAGGCTGAGGGGTGACCTTATTGAAGTTTATAAAATTGTGAGGGACATGGATAGGATAAATAGACAAAGGTTCTTTCCTGGGGTGGGGAGTCCAGAACTAGAGGGGATAGTTTTAGGATGAGAGGGATAAGATATAAAAGAGACCTAAGGGGCAACATTTTCATACAGAGGGTGGTTCATGTATGGAATGAGCTGCCAGAGGAAGTGGTGGAGGCTGGTACAATTACAGCTTTTAAAAGGCATCTGGATGGGTATATGAACAGGAAGGGTTTGGAGGGATATGGGCTAGGTGCTGGGCTATTGAGTCAACTGTAATATCAGATGAAATATTATGACAATGATGAAGAATGTCTTCAAGCAGGAGAACAAGAGAGGCAATCATCGAGGTGGACAGGGTATGGGAAGGAGAGAGAAGCAAAACACTTTAATGAGGTTAACCTTGGAGTTGATGGAGGAATGGAGATAAAGGCTGGAGTCTGAATGAGGAGCTGGAGGTGAGAAGCTGACACTGACTTTCTAATCGAAGATCTACCAACAGTAATATCAGCCATTGGTGAGGCCTCACCTGGAATGAAGATCCCAAGGAATTGAAGCCCCAGACAGACAGACAGACAGACAGGGGCTGGCCGCTCTTGCACTTGACCGTGCTACAGATTGGCAGTAGGTACTGCCCAGAAAGACATGCAACATGGTGGAGGATAAATGATTTGCTGGGGGTTGGGGAAGGAGATCTGGGTGCAGTCATTGGGTGAGGGGGTGGGTGGAATCAGAAGCAAAGGCGGGGGGAGGATTTGTGTGTCGTCAGACTGACACCTTGCAACCACGTCCAATCTCTCGATTGAGCAGTGAGCGGCTTTGATCGAGGGATACCTCTCTCCCGATCTCTGCCAGCTGACACCCTCCCCTCGCATGGGAATATTACACTGTAACATACGCAGCTACAGTAGGGCTGAGGTGCTTATATTTTCCTTCAGTAATGTCTTAAGAATCTCAAACGGCAGTGGAACAAGAGGGTCATCATTGGTCTAGTGAAGGTGGGAAGATGGTAGGGTTTGGGTATGCTACCACCCTGGCATCTAATGCCTTTCCACCTGTAAGTGCCTAGCCTGCATGATCACACAATTCCAGCCGAGGACTAGCGAGTGACCCCAGGAAGAAACTGTCAAATTGTCTTCCATGCCATGCAAAAGGAGATGGCAGTGTCCTCTCATCTCAGACCCACAAACCAATGCCAGAAAGGGATCAATTATTAGGCATGATGGCAACTTTCATCAAAGGGTTTTCATTCTGCAGGCTCTATTACCAATCTGCACTCACGGTGGTAACAAGCTTGCCTCCATTAACTAGCCCAGACGCAGCAGTGAAAGTTTCTCAGCACTCAGAATCGGTCATGTAAATTAATAGGCTTTCAGGAGTATCACCATATTCATTTCACAAAAGGCACAGAAAATGATAATTATTGCAGCACTGTCATTATGCATGTGCCAACTCAATGCAAACTGGTCCCAACCCAGGAAACACCTCCAAAAATGTTCACATGCCCACCTTGTTCTCCAACCTTGCCAGAATTTGCAAGTGAATCTGAGCCAACATGTTGACTTAATGTCAGATATAAGAGCAATTCAGCAAAATACTCTCCAAAAGGAGGGTGTTCTTGAATAAACACTCAGTTCAATCACCTGAAGCCAGGTGTTTTACTGCAAATAAAAGCTGGGATTTGCTGCAGGATGTACAACTCTTGCTTCCGAATGAATGTTTTTTCATTCAGTCTCCATATTTCATGCTGAAATTATCCAGGATGCAACGTAGTGCAAAAATAGTCATATTTACCATTCAATGCATTGCAGTATACTCACTGACCAGTATAGATTGGTATTTTGTGAATTTCAATTGGTGGTATCTGGTTTTCTTAGACTAAGTGTGCAGGTCAGCCATAGAAACATAGAAAATCAGAGCTGGGGTAGGCCATTCAGCCCTTTGAGCCTGATCCACTATTCAACATAGCTGGTCATCCAACTCAGAATCCTGTTCCCACTTTCTCCCCATACCTTCATTAGTCCATTTTGGAGTCCAGCATTAGTGATAACATTGCAGAGTACTTGGTTGTGCTGGTAAAATAGTGCTGAGTCAGTGTGGCTTCATCAAGGAGAGGTCATTCCATGACAAATCTGTTAAAGTTGTGGGGAGGTAATGAGCAAGTCAGACAAAGGAGAGCCAGTGGCTGTGATGTGTTTGAATTTTAAGAAGGCCTTTGATAAGGTACTGCACGGGAGGCATGGTGTTAAAGATAAGATGTTGGCATGGATAGAGGATTGGCTGGTTGGAGAGTAGGCAAAGAAATGGCAGATGGAATAGAATATGGGAAAGTGTGAGGTTATGCACTTTGGTAGGAAGAATAGAGGTCTGGACTCTTTTCTCAATGGGAAAAGGATTCAGAAATCTGAAGCATAAAGGGAACTGGAAGTCCGAGTTCAGGATTCTCTCAAGGTTATTACGCAGGTTCAGTTGGCAATTAGGACAGCAAATGCATTCATGTTGAGAGAGCTACAATGCATGAGCAGTGATATATTGCTAGGGCTGTATAAGATTGACCAGACTACATTTAGAATATTGTGAACAGTTTAGGGCCTAGTATCTAAGGAAGGACGTGCTGGCCTTCCAGGGGTCCAAAGGAGGTTCATAAGAATGATCCTGGGATGAAGTGTGTGTCATATGAGGAGTGGTTGAGGACTCTGGGTCTGTACTGGTGGAGTTTAGAAGAATGAGGGGGATCTGTTGAAACTTACAGATACTGGGATAGAGTGGACATGGAGAAGATGTTTCCACCAGACGGAAAGACTAAGACCTGCTATAACAGCCTCAGAGTGAAGGGCTGACCCTATGGAACAGAGATGAGGAGGAATTCCTTCAGCCAGAAGGTGGTGAATATGTGGAACTGATTGCTGTAGAAGGCCGTGGAGGCCAAGTCATTTGAGTGTATTTAAGACAGACATAGATAGGTTCTTGAATTGTAAGGGAATCCAGGTTTACAGGAAGAAGGCAAGAGAGAAACATATCATTTTGATTGAATGGTAGAGCAGACACAATGGGCCAAATTACCTAATTCTGCTCCTATATCTTATGGTCTTAGAATCTGAAGAGCTGATGGCCCTTCAGGGAAGGAAATTTGCTGTCCTTCCTAGGTCTGGCCTACATGTGATTCCAGACTCATAGCAATGTGGTCGACACTTAACTGCCCTCTGGGCAATTAGGGAGGGGTAATAATGCTGGCCTAGCCAGTGACATGCATATCCCATGAATAAAATAAAATCATGATAATGAGTACTGTATATGCTTTTGTGCCACTTGCTTTTATCATAGTGAATGTAATCGTTTTTTGACAAGGTAAACATATCCCAGTGTACATGCATAAAGTTAATGTTTGTTTTCAAAGAAGCAACTGAAGGTGTGAAATTATAAATGAAGTTTATCGTCCTGCTGAATCTTGAATTTATGCAATGTTTTTCATGGCCTCAAGTAACATATCATTGCTGTAATTAAAGAAGGTGACAGCCCAGTTTCATCATAGACAGGGTGACAGTATAATTAATGAATAGATCCTCTGTGTTAGGTGTGTGTGAAATGAGTGTTCGCCAGAAGATTCCTGCTTTACCTCTAATAGTGATGTGGGAACTTTTTTTGCCCCACTGTTCAGGGTCTCAGTTTCATGTTTCATCCGAAATATCCTCCAACGATGAAACGCTTCCTCCATGAAAGTTGTGTGAAAGTGGCACCCTGGAGTTTGTGTTCAGGACGTTGGAGAGAGACTTGACGCCACAATCTTTGGGCTCAGAGACAGGAGTGCTTCAGTCATTGCCACAGCAAGTCTAGTTTCTTTAATTTCCAATCACTCCTCATGTCCTGATTTTAGGCCTGTCTGAATTGGGTAAGCAAGTGCAGGCATTGATTGTTTACATAGGCAAAGAATATTTAACTTGGTCGCAGAAGTATTTATATAACTTCCTACTTTAACTCATTTCTCTATTCTGCTTTATCAGAATAAATAAAAACACTTCCCTCTATTGTATTGGATAGCTGCCCATTCACCTTTAACAACTGGTAACAAAAATTTGTGTTTGGAACTAAATTAGTAAATTCCATTACGGGCGATGTGGTCATTACTTTCTTCTTTTGTCAATACTGGGTATCCATGAATTGATTAATTATTGTGTCTGCTGTCTATAGAATATTGCTCTGTGCAAAGTGGCTGTTGTGTTTGTGTACATAATGTCAGTGATTACACTTAAAAGTGATTAATGTCCAGGGAAGTGCTTTGAGATTTCCTGCAAGCGCCATCAAAACTGCCAGGGAGGCATGCTGGCCTGGTGGTTAGTGTCGCTGGCTTATAACTCCAGAGTCCCAGGTTTGATCCCGTCCTTGGGTGACTGTTTTATGGAGTTTGCATATTCTCCCTGTCACTGTGTGGGTTTTCTCTGGTTTCCTCCTACAGTCCAAAGATGTGCAGATTAGCATGGATTGGTCATTCTGCATTGCCCCATAGTGTCCAGGGATGTGCAGGTTAAGGTGGATTGGCCATACTAAAGTGTCCCATGGTGTCCAGGAATGTGCAGGCTGGGTGGTTTAACCATGGGAAACGTAGGATTACAGGGATAGGAATGGCTTGTGGATAAGTGGGATGCCCTTCGGAGGGTTGGTGGGGATCTGAAGGGCTGAATGGCCAGTTTCAACACGGTAGAGATTCTATGATTTGCTCTTAGCCAGTCTCTTGAGGTTGAGAATTTCCTCCACTCTGCTGTTGTGAGTCCTGAGGTGATTAAGTAATGCAATATGGAGTCCACCCACCCTGCCACCAGCTTCCATGTCCTCCTTTAGTGATTAATGCTTGGCCTCCATGTAACGATGGTCAAAGTGGTTGGCTCTTTTGCTATTGCCTCTTCTCTAATATCGGCGATCTGGGCTGGAGACTCAAGTCAGTCTGTGAGGTTATTGCTCATTTCCAGCAAGGCTTTCAGAATGCTGTTGAAGTGTTTCCTCTGCCCTCCCAGTACCCATGATGGGGTTCGGAGTAGACAGTTCACGTTGGGAGTCTTTTGTTTGGCAGGAAGACAATGTGATCCACTCAACGCAGCTGATTGACCATGGCCAATGCCTTGATGCTGTGGATGTTGGCTTGAGACAGCAAGTTGTTCCTAACTTGAAATTAGCATTTTAATTTAATGCCAAGGCAGCCATATATGATAACTCTCCTCAAAGGTAGATGTAAATCTGAAAACAGGTTTTTGCATGATCATGAGTCACACTACCTTTATCAACAAAACATTCTAACTTCCTTCATGCTTACCATGTTACCAGTTGGACCTGCTATACTAACTGCTATGGAAATCCTATATTTCACCTGAGAATTTATGACTTGATTTTTGTTTCACTCCAGGAAACTGATCGAGATTATCCACACATAAGTGCTAGTCAAATGAGCATTACTTCTGTAAAATAAAACTGCCAAGAAGCATTCATTGTTTTACAGGAAGCATTTTGAAGCCAATTTCCTTTTAAGTTACTGCCGTCATGATGTACTTTGCTTATTAGTTATTGTTATGAAAGTCTTTAATTGCATGGACCTAATTTCCCCAATCTGTTGTGTGTTTTATATCTAAACTTTCCTTTTAGAGTTTTAACATGAGGAACTTGCAATGCACTGAATGTTAAAGCATATTGCACATTTACAGTTTGTGATTTTGGTATTCGAAAATTCAGCATTTTGGGGAAAGGAAGAAAGTTGCTTTTGTTATGGAACTTTCATATCTTCAGTACATTTCAAAACAATTCCTGGGCAATTAAACATTTTTAAATGTAATCACTGTTGTTACACACACAAACACAACAACCAGTTAGCACAGAGCAACATCCAATAGACACAGCTCAAAACCACTTCCTAAATGTTCAGCATTCACAGTATTTTGCCTTAGATCCAGTCTTTTTCAGTGCTTTGTTTGACGGATCGATATTCAATTATTATGACAAGCATGAATTGTGATGGATGAGGTTACTTACAGTGCGGCAATAGGCCCTTCGGCCCAACAAGTCCACACCAACCCTCCGAAGATCAACACACCCAGACCCATTCCCCTACATTTACCCCTTCACCTAACACTACAGGCAATTTAGCATGGCCAATTCACCTAACCTGAACGTTTTTGGACTGTGGGAGGAAACCAGAGCATCCCGAGGAAACTCACGCAGACACGGGGAGAACGTGCAAATGAGGCGGGAATTGAACCCAGGTCTCTGGCGCTGAGGCAGCAGTGCTAACCACTGTGCCACTATGCCACCCACAATTTACATCATAAAATATCTTACCAGAAGCTGCTGCATAGAAAGAAAGAACCAATTTGCATTTATCTTAGGACTTCATAAAATGGCTTGTTCAGTATATTATTACACACCTCTGGGAGCAACTGCGACTTGAACCTAGACCTCCTGACCCAGAGGTAGCAACACTGAGCCCTCCTCTTCTTGAGCTATTGCATGTGTTCCTTTACATCCACTTCACAGGCAAATGGGACCTTGGTATAATGTCTCAAACAGAAGGCAGCATTTCTGACAGTGTAGAACCCCATCAGCACTGCACTGAGTATCAGCCTTGATTCTTTTTATTGATTTGTGGGATGTGGTTGTTGTTGGCTGGGCCAACATTTATTGCTGGTCCCTAGTTGCCCCTTGAGAAGGTGGGGATGAGCTGCCTTCTTGAACTGTTGTAATGTAGGTAGACCCACAAAGCCATTAGGGAGGGAATTCCAGGATTTTGAGCCAGTGACAGTGAAGGAACAACGATATATTCCCAAGTCAGGATGGTGAGTGACCTGGAGGGGAACTTAAAGCTGGTGGAGCTTCCATGTATCTGCTGCCCTTGTCCTTCCAGATGGAATTTGGGGTTTGGCAGGTGCAGTCTGAAGATCTTTGGTGAATTTTTGCAGTGCATCTTGTCAATAGTACACACTGCTGCTGCTGAGTGTCGGTGGTGGAGGGAGCAGATGTTTGTGGATATAGTGCCAGTCACTGCTTTGCCCTGGATGGTGTCAGGGTTCTTGTGCGTAGTTGGAGCTGCATCCATCCAGTATTCCATCACACTCCTGACTTGTGCCTTATAGATGATGGATGGGCTTTGGGGAGTCAGGAGGTGAGTTGCTCGCCACAGTATTCCTGGCCTCTGACTTGCTTTTGTAAATACTGTGTTTATTGATTTGGAGATGCCGGTGTTGGACTGGGGTGTTCAAAGTTAAAAATCACACAACACCAGGTTATAGTCCAACAGGTTTATTAGGAAGCACTAGCTTTCGGAGTGCTGCTCCTTCATCAGGTTGTTGTGGAGTATAAGATCGTAAGACGCAGAATTTATAGCAAAGATTTACACTGTGATGTAATTGAAATTATATATTGAAAAAGACCTGGATTGTTTGTTAAATCTCTCATTGTTTAGAATTGACCATGTTGGTTTCAGTTCTTTTATATGTAAATCTCAGAACTTTTTTTAAGTTACATTCTCAAGTGAACTTTAACAATAGGTGTCATATCAGCCCAGATAATGCATTTCAGTTACATCACACTGAAACTTTTGCTATAAATTCTGTATCTTATGATCTTATATTCCACAACTACCTAGTTAGTGTACCTTGTGCTTCCAAATAAACCTGTTGGACTATAATGCAGTGTTCTAAGATTTTTAACTGCGTTTGTGTGGTGAGTCTAATTGAGTTTCTGGTCAACAGTAAACCCCAGGATGTGGGTTGCAGGTGCCCAAAGATCTGTGGGCCACAATTTGGCCTCACCAGACAAATGAAGAACCATGGGCAGAAACCTGGGGCACACAGTAGGTGGAGGGACAGCTAATATTGGCAGAATTTTGGAAAGAAATGTTGGAGAGTTTTCTTACATAGGAGCTGCCTCTTTTTGAGTTATGCTTAATCATTCAGGTGTGGCTGTCTTTACAAAGCTGGCAACAAGCAGGAGCGAGTCAATGCAGCCATGTCAGTGAAACAATTCACAGGTTGAGAGGTTTCATATTTCAGAATGAAATAAAAGGAATTGCATTATCAGCAGCTTCATTATGGATCAATCCCAAAGATGATTGTTAAGATTATCTTCAATATATTGCTTAAAAAATGACTATAATGAAGGTGTAGCTTGAGCTTCAATGTTAACGTGTTTCAAGATGTTGTAAAGAAATTGTTGAGGCTGTTATAATATTGCATGTCATCTAGGTGACCACAAGAAGCAGTACTAAGTAAGTCAAGAGATGGGTTTTACTGCAGCTAGTTCTCTGTCGGATTTTACTTTGAGAACAAGGGCTTTGCAGGATGAATGCTGACAGGATGGTTCCCCACATGGGAGAGCGAGAGTTGAGGAGTGTGGGAGGTTAAGGAGTGATGTTATAGAGGTGCATAAAATCATGAGGGGCATGGATAAGGTGAATAGTCAAGTTATTTTCCCCAGGGGTAGTGGGAGTCCAGAACTAGACGGCACATTTTTAAGGTGAGAAGAGAAAGATTTAGAAGGGATCTGAGGGGCACAGAGTTTGTTTGTATATGGAATGAGCTGCCAGAGAGAGTGTTAGATATAGTACAATTACAACATTTAAAAGATGTTTGGACAGGTACATGAATAGGAAAACATATGGGCCAAACACAGGCAAATGGGACTCGTTCAGTTTGGGAAATTTGGTCTGCATCGACAAGTTGGACTGAAGAGTCTGTTTCCATGCTGGATGACCCTATGACTCTAGGACCAGAGGGATGGATGGCCTCCTTCTGTACAGTTGCAATTTTGTGATTCTGTGATGACCATGATGACAACATAAGACCTTGTGAAATAAAGGCGCTCGATATGTTTTCTTTAATCAGTTAGAGTATTGAGTAGAGGAGTTGGGAGGTCATGTTGCAGCTGTACAGGACGTTGGTTAGGCCACTTTAAGAATATTGCGTGAAATTCTGGTCTCCTTCCTATCGGAAGGATGTTGTGAAAATTGAAAGGGTTCAGAAAAGATTTACAAAGATGTTGCCAGGGTTGGAAGGTTTGAGCTACAGGGAGAGGGTGAACAGGCGGGGGCTGTTTTTCCTGGAGCGCAGAGGCTGAGGGGTGACCTTATAGAGGTTTATAAAATTATGAGGGTCATGGATAGGGTAAATAGACAAAGTCTTTTCCCTGGAGTGGGGGTGTCCAGAACTAGAGGGCATAGATTTTGGGTGAGAGGGGGCTGATATAAAGTGAACCTAAGGAGCAATGTTTTCATGCAGGGGGTTGTATGGGTATGGAATGAGCTGCCAGAGGAAGTGGTGGAGGCTGGTACAATTACAACATTTAAAAGGCATCTAGATGAATATATGAATAGGAAGGGTTTAGAGGTATATGGGCCAAATGCTGGCAAATGGGACTAGATTAGGTTAGGATATCTGGTCAACATGGACAAGTTGGACCGAAGGGTCTATTTCTGTGCTGTACAACTTTATGACTCTATGACTCTATAACAGGAGTGGGCCATTCAGCTCCTTCAGCCTGCTCCAGCATTCAATAGGACCATGGCTGATCCAAAACTCCTCACATCCACTTTCCTGCTCTTTCCCCATACCCCTTGATTCCCGACTGATCAGCGATCTATCGATCTCAGCCTTAAATACGCACAAGGACTCTGGCCCCACCTCTCTCTGTGGTAATTAGTGCCAAAAGCTCACAATCCTCTGAGAGAAGAGGTTCCTCCTTATCTCAGTCTTAAATTGGTGCCCCTTTATTCTGAGATTATGCCCTCTGGTCCTAGACTCTCCCATGGGGTGAAACATCTTCTCAGCATTTACCCCGTCAAGCCCCTTGAGAATACCATACGTGTCAATGAGGTCATCACCACTCAACCCTTTAATGGGCGGCATGGTGGCACAGTGGTTAGCACTGCTGCCTCACAGTGCTAGAGACCTGGGTTCAATTCCCGCCTCAGGCAACTGTCTGTGCGGAGTCTGCACATTCTCCCCCTGTCTGTGTGGGTTTCCTCTGGTGCTCTGGTTTCCTCGCACAGTCCAAAAATGTGCAGGTTAGGTGAATTGACCACGCTAAATTGCCCGTAGTGTTAGGTGTAGGGGAATGGGTCTGGGTGGGTTGCTCTTCGGAGGGTTGGTGTGGACTAGTTGGGCCGAAGGGCCTGTTTCCACCCTGTAAGTGATATAATATAATCTTAAACTCCAGTGAGTAGAGCCTCAACCTGCTTGGCCTTTGCTTATATGAGGAGAAAGTGAGGTCTGCAGATGCTGGAGATCAAAGTTGAAACTTTATTGCTGGAACAGCACAACAGGTCAGGCAGCATCCAGGGAACAGGAGATTCGACGTTTCGGGCACAGGCCCTTCTTCATGCTTATATGACAATCCCTCCATCCCAGGGATCATCTGAGTGAACCTTCTCTGAACTACCCCCAATGAAATGATGTTGTTCCTTAAATAAGGGGATCAAAACTGCTCACAGGACCTTGTACAGTTGCAGTGAGACTTCTTTGTTCTTATACTCCAACCCTCTTGAAATAAGGGCCAACATTCCTCCAGCCTTTCTGATTACCTGCTGCCTCTGTGTGCTAGTTTTCTGTGTTTTATTCAGAAGTGCCTCCAAGTCCCTTTGTGTTGCAGCTTTCTGCAGTTTTTCTCCATTTTAACAGTATTCTGTTCTTTTGTTCTCTCTTCCAAAATGAACAATTGCACATTGCAAACTACTCTGATGATCCAATTCTTTGTGTGATCCCCTGTTAGTGTGCCCAGCCACGTGTAGAGTCATAAATCACAGAGTCGTAGTGTCAAACAGCATGGAAACAGACCATTTAGTTCAACCAGTCCATGCCAACCATAATCCAAACTAAACTAGTCCCACCTGCCCGCTGCTGTCCCAAATCCCTGCAACCATTTCTTATTCATGTACTTCTCCAAATGTCTTTTAAACATTGTGACTGTAGTCGAATCCATCACTTTCTCTGGAAGTTTATTCTACACACGAACCACCCCCTGTGTAAAACAATTACCCCTCATGTCTTTTTTAAATCTTCCTCCTCTCACTTTAAAAACATGACACAGTACTCCAGAAGAGCAATCCAATGATTATTTGGACAAAATGTGCTTTCTCAACGATCAAAAGCATCCGGAACCATCATGCATCAGTTATTCTAAATTTAAACTTACTTTTGAGTCAATTCTGGGATTTAGTCAGTGTTGAAATAATGCAACTAAAACAGAATGTGGCTTTCTAGCTTTCAATGCATGCTGCACAAGTTGTTTGATCTGTTCTTAAAGTAAATAGCAGAACTTTTCCCACAGTATTATTTTTAGCTATTAAAGTATTTGAATATTTATGTGTCCCGACAATGATCACGCAAATATGTACACCAGATGACCCAATTTTATTTGCTGTATTTTGATAAGATCTCAACTCTGTTACTCTATTTTTGCACTGGAATGCATCTTATGACTCTGGATATTTGCCAGTGATAATGTCACTGCAATCAAAGACTTAATTCAGCAAGCAATATAAAATTAAAGCCAATAACACCAGAAACAAGTATTTAAGAACGGGAGAGAACAATAGAAATATCTGATTAATTAGGTTTATTTTCAAGGCAAAAGTGAGGGCTGCAGATGAGGTTGGGGGTTTGGAGTGGAGGGAGTGGAGGACTGTGCATTGCAAGGGTGAGAGGTTGGAGTGGGGGAGGGGAGTGGTCAGGTTGAAGCAGTCAATGACCTAGCGGCAGTTGGAAATAAAGAGGTTGAGGGTGGGGTAACAGACAGGTAGGGGGTGTCCAGGTGGATGGGCCGTGTTGGAGGTGAGAGAAGGGGTCCTTGGAAAGTGGTCGGGAGGAGTAAACACGGAGGAGGAGGAGGAAAAGGTGTTCGATGTCACAACGTGCATTGAATTTGTTGATCCGGGAGTGGAGGGGGATGAAGATAAGGCCTTTGTTGAGGACTGATCATTTGTCCTCAGTGAGGGGGAGGTCTTGGGGGGAATGGTGAAAACTCAGCAGGGCTAGGAGCTGGGAGTGGGGGTGGTAGTAGAGGGACTGGGATGACATCATTTACGGAAGTGACGCCCACCGGTGGGGGTGCGCGGAGGTGGTGATTGTGGGATCCGCGGGGGTGAGGGACGGGGATTCGGTCGGTGGTGTTCAGGTGAGTAGCATCCGTGGGAGCGGATGTGGCTGCGACGGGGGAAGCTACGGGGCTGGAAGTGGCGAAACACGTGGCAAATGTGATGTCAGTGGTGGCGGAAATGGCTGCGGCCGCTGCAACAAAGGGGGCGGAAATGATGTTCCAGTTAGGCCTTGTGCTGGTTTAAGCGGCAGCTGATCGCATAGTGGTTGTGGAGCAGGGTGTCTGGCCGGTGGTTGTGGAGCAGGGGGTCTGGCTGGTGGTTGTGGAGTTGGGTGTCTGGCCGGTGGTTGTGGAGCAGGGGGTCTGGCTGGTGGTTGTGGAGTTGGGTGTCTGGCTGGTGGTTGTTGTGCCGGTGTCTGGCCAGTGTTTGTGGAGCCGGGTGTCTGGCCGTTGGTTGTGGAGCAGGGTGTCTGGCTGGTGGTTGTTGAGCAGGGTTTCTGGCCGGTGGTTGTGGAGTCGGGTGTCTGGCCAGTGGTTGTGGAGCAGGGTGTCTGGCTGGTGGTTGTGGAGCCGGGTGTCTGGCCGGTGTTTGTGGAGCCGGGTGTCTGGCCGTTGGTTGTGGAGCAGGGTGTCTGGCTGGTGGTTGTTGAGCAGGGTGCCTGGCCGGTGGTTGTGGAGTCGGGTGTCTGGCTGGTGGTTGTGGAGCCGGGTGTCTGGCCGGTGGATGTGGAGCCGGGTGTCTGGCTGGTGGTTGGGGAGCCGTATGTCTGGCCGGTGGTTGTGGAGCCGTGTGTCTGGCCAGTGATTGTGGAGCCGTGTGTCTGGCTGGTGGTTGTGGAGCGTGTGTGTCTGGCCAGTGATTGTGGAGCCGGGTGTCTGGCTGCTGGTCGTGGGGCCGGGTGTCTGGCCGGTGGATGTGGAGCCGGGTGTCTGGCCGGTGGATGTGGAGCCGGGTCTGGCTGGTGGATGTGGAGCCGTGTGTCTGGCAGGTGGTTGTGGAGTCGGGTGTCTGGCCGGTGGATGTGGAGCCGTGTGTCTGGTCAGTGGTTTGGAGCAGGGTGTGTAGCCGGTGGTTGTGGAGCAGTCTGTCTGGCCGGTGGATGTAGAGCCGTGTGTCTGGTCAGTGGTTGTGGAGCCGGGTGTCTGGCCGGTGGTGGTGGAACAGGGTGTCTGGCCGGTGGTTGTGGAGCCGGGTGTCTGGCCGGTGGATGTGGAGCCGGGTGTCTGGCCGGTGGATGTGGAGCCGGGTGTCTGGCTGGTGGATGTGGAGACGTGTGTCTGGCCGGTGGTTGTGGAGCCGGGTGTCTGGCCGGTGGATGTGGAGCCGGGTGTCTGGCCGGTGGATGTGGAGCCGGGTGTCTGGCCGGTAGTTGTGGAGTCGGGTGTCTGGCCGGTGGATGTGGAGCCGGGTGTCTGGCCGGTAGATGTGGAGCCGGGTGTCTGGCCATTGGTTGTAGAGCCGGGTGTCTGGCCGGTGGATGTGGAGCCGGGTGTCTGGCCGGTGGATGTGGAGCCGGGTGTCTGGCTGGTGGATGTGGAGCCGTGTGTCTGGCAGGTGTTTGTGGAGCCGGGTGTCTGGCTGGTGGTTGTGGAGACGGGTGTCTGGCAGGTGTTTGTGGAGCCGGGTGTCTGGCAGGTGTTTGTGGAGCAGGGTGTCTGGCCGGTTGTTTTTGAGCCGGTGTCTGGCAGGTGCTTGTGGAGGAAGGTGTCTGGCCGGTGGTTGTGGAGGAAGGTGTCTGGCCGGTGGTTGTCGAGCCGTGTGTCTGGTCAGTGGTTTGGAGCAGGGTGTGTAGCCGGTGGTCATGGAGCAAGGTGTCTGGCCGGTGGATGTAGAGCCGTGTGTCTGGTCAGTGGTTGTGGAGCCGGGTGTCTGGCCGGTGGTGGTGGAGCCGGGTGTCTGGCCGGTGGATGTAGAGCCGGGTGTCTGGCCGGTGGTTGTGGAGCAGGGTGTCTGGCTGGTGGTTGTGGAGCCGGGTATCTGGCCGTTGGGTGTGGAGGAAGGTGTCTGGCCGGTGGTTGTGGAGTCTGGTGTCTGGCAGGTGGTCGTGGAGCAGGGTGTCTGGCCGGTGGTTATGGAGCCGGGTGTCTGGTCAGTGGTTGTGGAGGAAGGTGTCTGGCTGGTGGTTGTGCAGAAGGGTTTCTGGCCGATGGTTGTGGAGCTGGGTGTCTGGCCAGTGGTTGTAGAGCCGGGTGTCTGGCTGATTGGTGTGGAGCCGGGTGTCTGGCAGGTGGTCGTGGAGCCGTGTGTCTGACCGGTGGTTGTGGAGCCGGGTGTCTGGCCGGTGGTTGTGGAGCCGGGTGTCTGGCCGGTGGTTGTGGAGCCGGGTGTCTGGCCGGTGGTTGTGGAGCCGGGTGTCTGGCCGGTGGTTGTGGAGCTGGGTGTCTGGCTGGTGGTTGTGGAGCCGGGTGTCTGGCCGTTGGGTGTGGAGGAAGGTGTCTGGCCGGTGGTTGTGGAGTCTGGTGTCTGGCAGGTGGTCGTGGAGCAGGGTGTCTGGCCGGTGGTTATGGAGCCGGGTGTCTGGTCAGTGGTTGTGGAGGAAGGTGTCTGGCTGGTGGTTGTGCAGAAGGGTGTCTGGCCGATGGTTGTGGAGCTGGGTGTCTGGCCAGTGGTTGTAGAGCCGGGTGTCTGGCTGATTGGTGTGGAGCCGGGTGTCTGGCCGGTGGTTGTGGAACCGGGTGTGTGGCTGCTGGTTGTGGTGCCGTGTGTCTGGACAGTGGTTGTGGAGCAGGGTGTCTGGCACATGGTTTTTGAGCCGGTGTCTGGCTGGTGGTTGTGGAGCCGTGTGTCTGACCGGTGGTTGTGGAGCCGGGTGTCTGGCCGGTGGTTGTGGAGCCGGGTGTCTGGCTGGTGGTTGTGGAGCAGGGTGTCTGGCCGGTGGTTGTGGAGCCAGGTGTCTGGCCGGTGGTTGTGGAGCCGGGTGTCTGGCCTGTGGTTGTGGAGCCAGGTGTCTGGCCGGTGGTTGTGGAGCCGGGTGTCTGGCCGGTGGTTGTGGAGCCGGGTGTCTGGCCGGTCATCATGGAGCAGGGTGTATGACCCGTGGTTGGAAGGCCGAGTGTCTGGACGGTGGTTTTTTAGCCGGTGTCTGGCCGAGGGTTGTGGAGCTGGGTGTCTGGCAGGTGGTTGTAGAGCAGGGTGTCTGGCCGGTGGTTGTGGGGCAGGGTGCCTGGCAGGTGGTTGTGGAGCTGAGTGTCTGGCCAATGGCTGTGGAGCCGGGTGTCTGGCCAGTGGTTGTGGAGCCGTGTGTCTGGCCGGTGGTTGTGTAGCAGGGTGTCTGGCCAGTCATCATGGAGCAGGGTGTATGACCCATGGTTGTAAGGCCGAGTGTCTGGACAGTGGTTTTTTAGCCGGTGTCTGGCTGGTTGTTGTGGAGCAGGGTGTCTGGCCGGTTGTCGTGGAGCTGGGTGTCTGGCTGGTGGTTATGGAGCAGGGTGTCTGGCCTGTGGTTGTGGAGCCTAGTGTCTGGCTGGTGGTTATGGAGCCGGGTGTTTGGTCGGTGGTTGTGAATTCGGGTATCTGGCCGGTGGTTGTGGAGGAAGGTGTCTGGCCGGTGGTTGTGGAGTCGTGTGTCTGGACGGTGGTTGTGGAGCAGGGTGTCTGGCCGGTCATCATGGAGCAGGGTGTATGACCCGTGGTTGTCAGGCCGAGTGTCTGGACGGTGGTTTTTTAGCCGGTGTCTGGCAGGTGGTTGTGGAGCCGTGTTTCTGACCAGTGGTTGTTGAGCCAAGTGTCTGGCTGGTGGTTGTGGAGCAGGGTGTCTGGCCTGTGGTTGTGGAGCCAGGTGTCTGGCCGGTGGTTGTGGAGCACGGTTTCTGGCCGGTGGTTGTGGATCAGGGTGTCTGGCCGGTGGTTGTGGAGCCGGGTGTCTGGCCGGTGGTTGTGGAGCCGGGTGTCTGGCCGGTGGTTGTGGATCAGGGTGTCTGGCCGGCGGTTGTGGAGCCGGGTGTCTGGCCGGTGGTTGTGGAGCCGGGTGTCTGGCAGGTGGTTGTGGAGCCGGGTGTCTGGCCGGTGGTTGTGGAGCCGGGTGTCTGGCCAGTGGTTGTGGAGCCGGGTGTCCGGCAGGTGGTTGTGGAGCCGGGTGTCTGGCCGATGTTTGTGGAGCTGGGTGCCTGGCAGGTGGTTGCGGAGCTGGGTGTCTGGCCTGTGGTTGTGGAGCCTAGTGTCTGGCTGGTGGTTATGGAGCCGGGTGTTTGGTCGGTGGTTGTGAATTCGGGTATCTGGCCGGTGGTTGTGGAGGAAGGTGTCTGGCCGGTGGTTGTGGAGTCGTGTGTCTGGACGGTGGTTGTGGAGCAGGGTGTCTGGCCGGTCATCATGGAGCAGGGTGTATGACCCGTGGTTGTCAGGCCGAGTGTCTGGACGGTGGTTTTTTAGCCGGTGTCTGGCAGGTGGTTGTGGAGCCGTGTTTCTGACCAGTGGTTGTTGAGCCAAGTGTCTGGCTGGTGGTTGTGGAGCAGGGTGTCTGGCCTGTGGTTGTGGAGCCAGGTGTCTGGCCGGTGGTTGTGGAGCACGGTTTCTGGCCGGTGGTTGTGGATCAGGGTGTCTGGCCGGTGGTTGTGGAGCCGGGTGTCTGGCCGGTGGTTGTGGAGCCGGGTGTCTGGCCGGTGGTTGTGGATCAGGGTGTCTGGCCGGCGGTTGTGGAGCCGGGTGTCTGGCCGGTGGTTGTGGAGCCGGGTGTCTGGCAGGTGGTTGTGGAGCCGGGTGTCTGGCCGGTGGTTGTGGAGCCGAGTGTCTGGCCAGTGGTTGTGGAGCCGGGTGTCTGGCCAGTGGTTGTGGAGCCGGGTGTCTGGCCAGTGGTTGTGGAGCCGGGTGTCTGGCCAGTGGTTGTGGAGCCGGGTGTCCGGCAGGTGGTTGTGGAGCCGGGTGTCTGGCCGGCGGTTGTGGAGCCGGGTGTCTCGCCGGTGTTGTGGAGCCGGGTGTCTGGCCGGTCATCATGGGGCAGGGTGTATGACCCGTGGTTGTTAGGCCGAGTGTCTGGACGGTGGTTATTTAGCCGATGTCTGGCTGGTTGTTATTGAGCAGGGTGTCTGGCAGGTGGTTGTGGAGCTGGGTGTCTGGCCGGTCGTTGTGGAGCCGGGTGTCTGGCCGGTGGTTGTGGAGCCGGGTGTCTGGCCGGTGGTTGTGGAGCCGGGTGTCTGGCCGGTGGTTGTGGAGCCGGGTGTCTGGCCGATGGTTGTGGAGCTGGGTGTCTGGCCGATGGTTGTGGAGCCGGGTGTCTGGCCGGTGGATGTGGAGCCGGGTGTCTGGCAGGTGGTCGTGGAGCCGGGTGCCTGGCAGGTGGTCGTGGAGCAGGGTGTCTGGCCGGTGGTTGTGGAGCCGGGTGTCTGGCCGATGGTTGTGGAGCCGGGTGTCTGGCCGGTGGATGTAGAGCCGGGTGTCTGGCAGGTGGTCGTGGAGCCGGGTGTCTGGCCGGTGGATGTGGAGCCGGGTCTCTGGCCGATGGTTGTGGAGCCGGGTGTCTGGCCGGTGGCTGTGGAGCCGGGTGTCTTGCCGGCGGTTGTGGAGCCGGGTGTCTGGCCGGTTGTTGTGGAGCCGGGTGTCTGGCTGGTGGTTGTGGAGCTGAATGTCTGGCCGTTGGGTGTGGAGCCGGGTGTCTGGCCGGTGTTTGTGGAGTCGGGTGTCTGGCCGGTGGTTGTGGAGCCGGGTGTCTGGCTGGTGGTTGTGGAGCCGGGTGTCTGGCTGGTGGTTGTGGAGCCGGGTGTCTGGCCAGTGGTTGTAGAGCCGGGTGTCTGGCTGGTGGTTGTGGAGCCGGGTATCTGGCTGGTGGTTGTGGAGCCGGGTGTCTGGCTGGTGGTTGTGGAGCCGGGTGTCTGGCCGATGGGTGTGGAGCCGGGTGTCTGGCCAGTAGTTGTAGAGCCGGGTGTCTGGCTGGTGGTTGTGGAGCCGGGTGTCTCGTCGGTGTTTGTGGAGCCGGGTGTCTGGCCGGTGTTGTGGAGCCGGATGTCTGGCCGTTGGGTGTGGAGCCGGGTGTCTGGCCGGTGTTTGTGGAGTCGGGTGTCTGGCCGGTGGTTGTGGAGCCGGGTGTCTGGCCGGTGGTTGTGGAGCCGGGTGTCTGGCCGGTGGTTGTGGAGCCGGGTGTCTGGCCGATGGTTGTGGAGCCGGGTGTCTGGCCGATGGTTGTGGAGCCGGGTGTCTGGCCGGTGGATGTGGAGCCGGGTGTCTGGCAGGTGGTCGTGGAGCCGGGTGCCTGGCAGGTGGTCGTGGAGCAGGGTGTCTGGCCGGTGGTTGTGGAGCCGGGTGTCTGGCCGATGGTTGTGGAGCCGGGTGTCTGGCCGGTGGATGTAGAGCCGGGTGTCTGGCAGGTGGTCGTGGAGCCGGGTGTCTGGCCGGTGGATGTGGAGCCGGGTCTCTGGCCGATGGTTGTGGAGCCGGGTGTCTGGCCGGTGGCTGTGGAGCCGGGTGTCTTGCCAGCGGTTGTGGAGCCGGGTGTCTGGCCGGTTGTTGTGGAGCCGGGTGTCTGGCTGGTGGTTGTGGAGCTGAATGTCTGGCCGTTGGGTGTGGAGCAGGGTGTCTGGCCGGTGTTTGTGGAGCCGGGTGTCTGGCCGGTGGTTGTGGAGCCGGGTGCTTGGCCGGTCATCATGGGGCAGGGTGTATGACCCGTGGTTGTTAGGCCGAGTGTCTGGACGGTGGTTATTTAGCCGGTGTCTGGCTGGTTGTTATTGAGCAGGGTGTCTGGCAGGTGGTTGTGGAGCTGGGTGTCTGGCCGGTGGTTGTGGAGCCGGGTGTCTGGCCGGTGGTTGTGGAGCCGGGTGTCTGGCCGGTGGTTGTGGAGCCGGGTGTCTGGCCGATGGTTGTGGAGCCGGGTGTCTGGCCGATGGTTGTGGAGCCGGGTGTCTGGCCGGTGGATGTGGAGCCGGGTGTCTGGCAGGTGGTCGTGGATCCGGGTGCCTGGCAGGTGGTCGTGGAGCAGGGTATCTGGCCGGTGGTTGTGGAGCCGGGTGTCTGGCCGATGGTTGTGGAGCCGGGTGTCTGGCCGGTGGATGTGGAGCCGGGTGCCTGGCAGGTGGTCGTGGAGCCGGGTGCCTGGCAGGTGGTCGTGGAGCAGGGTGTCTGGCCGGTGGTTGTGGAGCCGGGTGTCTGGCCGATGGTTGTGGAGCCGGGTGTCTGGCCGGTGGATGTGGAGCCGGGTGTCTGGCAGGTGGTCGTGGAGCCGGGTGTCTGGCAGGTGGTCGTGGAGCCGGGTGTCTGGCCGGTGGATGTGGAGCCGGGTCTCTGGCCGATGGTTGTGGAGCCGGGTGTCTGGCCGGTTGTTGTGGAGCCGGGTGTCTGGCTGGTGGTCGTGGAGCCGGGTGTCTGGCCGGTGGCTGTGGAGCCGGGTGTCTTGCCGGCGGTTGTGGAGCCGGGTGTCTGGCCGGTTGTTGTGGAGCCGGGTGTCTGGCTGGTGGTTGTGGAGCTGAATGTCTGGCCGTTGGGTGTGGAGCAGGGTGTCTGGCCGGTGTTTGTGGAGCCGGGTGTCTGGCCGGTGGTTGTGGAGCCGGGTGTCTGGACGGTGGTTGTGGAGCCGGGTGTCTGGCCGGTGGTTGTGGAGCCGGGTGTCTGGCCGGTGTTTGTGCAGCCGGGTGTCTGGCCGGTGGTTGTGGAGCCGGGTGTCTGGCTGGTGGTTGTGGAGCCGGGTGTCTGGCCGGTTGTTGTGGAGCCGGGTGTCTGGCCGGTGGTTGTGGAGCCGGGTGTCTGGCAGGTGGTTGTCGAGCCGGGTGTCTGGCAGGTGGTTGTGTAGCCGGGTGCTTGGCCGGTCATCATGGGGCAGGGTGTATGACCCGTGGTTGTTAGGCCGAGTGTCTGGACGGTGGTTATTTAGCTGGTGTCTGGCTGGTTGTTATTGAGCAGGGTGTCTGGCAGGTGGTTGTGGAGCTGGGTGTCTGGCCGGTGGTTGTGGAGCCGGGTGTCTGGCCGGTGGTTGTGGAGCCGGGTGTCTGGCCGGTGGTTGTGGAGCCGGGTGTCTGGCCGATGGTTGTGGAGCCGGGTGTCTGGCCGATGGTTGTGGAGCTGGGTGTCTGGCCGGTGGATGTGGAGCCGGGTGTCTGGCAGGTGGTCGTGGAGCCGGGTGCCTGGCAGGTGGTCGTGGAGCAGGGTGTCTGGCAGGTGGTCGTGGAGCAGGGTGTCTGGCCGGTGGTTGTGGAGCCGGGTGTCTGGCCGATGGTTGTGGAGCCGGGTGTCTGGCCGGTGGATGTGGAGCCGGGTCTCTGGCTGATGGTTGTGGAGCCGGGTGTCTGGCTGGTGGTCGTGGAGCCGGGTGTCTGGCAGGTGGTCGTGGAGCCGGGTGTCTGGCCGGTGGATGTGGAGCCGGGTCTCTGGCTGATGGTTGTGGAGCCGGGTGTCTGGCCGGTGGCTGTGGAGCCGGGTGTCTTGCCGGCGGTTGTGGAGCCGGGTGCCTGGCCGGTTGTTGTGGAGCCGGGTGTCTGGCTGGTGGTTATGGAGCTGAATGTCTGGCCGTTGGGTGTGGAGCAGGGTGTCTGGCCGGTGTTTGTGGAGCCGGGTGTCTGGCCGGTGGTTGTGGAGCCGGGTGTCTGGCCGGTGGTTGTGGAGCCGGGTGTCTGGCCGGTGGTTGTGGAGCCGGGTGTCTGGCTGGTGGTTGTGGAGCTGAATGTCTGGCCGTTGGGTGTGGAGCAGGGTGTCTGGCCGGTGTTTGTGGAGCCGGGTGTCTGGCCGGTGGTTGTGGAGCCGGGTGTCTGGCCGGTGGTTGTGGAGCCGGGTGTCTGGCCGGTGGTTGTGGAGCCGGGTGTCTGGCTGGTGGTTGTGGAGCCGGGTGTCTGGCCGGTTGTTGTGGAGCCGGGTGTCTGGCCGGTGGTTGTGGAGCCGGGTGTCTGGCAGGTGGTTGTTGAGCCGGGTGTCTGGCAGGTGGTTGTGTAGCAGGGTGTCTGGCCGATGGTTGTGGAGCCGGGTGTCTGGCCGGTGGTTGTGGAGCCGGGTGTCTGGCCGATGGTTGTGGAGCTGGGTGTCTGGCAGGTGGTTGTGGAGCCGGGTGTCTGGCAGGTGGTTGTGGAGCCGGGTGTCTGGCCGATGGTTGTGGAGCTGGGTGTCTGGCATGTGGTTGCGGAGCAGGGTTTCTGGCAGGTGGTTGTGGAGCCGTGTGTTTGGCCAGTGGTTGTGGAGCTGGGTGTCTGGCCAATGGCTGTGGAGCCGGGTGTCTGGCCATTGGTTGTAGAGCCGGGTGTCTGGCCGGTGGTTGTGGAGCCGGGAGTCTGGCAGGTGTTTGTGGAGCAGGGTGTCTGGCCGGTGGTCATGGTGCAGGGTGTCTGGCCAGTGGTCGTGGAGCCGGGTGTCTGGCCGGTGTTGTGGAGCCGGATGTCTGGCCGTTGGGTGTGGGGCCGGGTGTCTGGCCGGTGTTTGTGGAGCCGGGTGTCTGGCCGGTGGTTGTGGAGCCGTGTGTCTGGCTGGTGGTTGTGGAGCCGGGTGTCTGGCTGGTGGTTGTGGAGCCGGTTGTCTGGCCGATGGTTGTGGAGCCGGGTGTCTGGCTGGTGGTTGTGGAGCCGGGTGTCTGGCCGGTGTTTGTGGAGCCGGGTGTCTGGCCGGTGGTTGTGGAGCCGGGTGTCTGGCCGGTGGTTGTGGAGCCGGGTGTCTGGCCGGTGGTTGTAGAGCCGGGTGTCTGGCCGGTGGTTGTGGAGCCGGGTGTCTGGCCGGTGGTTGTGTAGCCGGGTGTCTGCATTGTGGTTGTGTAGCAGGGTGTCTGGCCGGTCATCATGGAGCAGGGTGTATGACCCGTGGTTGTTAGGCCGAGTGTCTGGATGGTGGTTTTTTAGCCGGTGTCTGGCTGGTTGTTGTGGAGCCGGGTGTCTGGCAGGTGGTTGTGAATTCGGGTATCTGGCTGGTGGTTGTGGAGGAAGGTGTCTGGCCGGTGGTTGTGGAGCAGGGTGTCTGGACGGTGGTTGTGGAGCAGGGTGTCCGGCACGTGGTTTTTGAGCCGGTGTCTGGCTGGTTGTTGTGGAGCCGTGTGTCTGGCCGGTGGTTGTGGAGCACGGTTTCTGGCCGGTGGTTGTGGATCAGGGTGTCTGGCCGGTGGTCGTGGAGCAGGGTGTCTCGCTGGTGGTTGTGCAGAAGGGTGTCTGGCCGATGGGTGTGGAGCCGGGTGTCTGGCCACTGGTTGTGGAGCAGGGGGTCTGGCTGTTTGGTGTGGAGCCGGGTGTCTGGCCGGTGTTGTGGAGCCGGATGTCCGGCCGTTGGGTGTGGAGCCGGGTGTCTGGCCGGTGTTTGTGGAGCCGGGTGTCTGGCCGGTTGTTGTGGAGCCGGGTGTCTGGCCGGTGGTTGTGGAGCCGGGTGTCTGGCTGGTGGTTGTGGAGCCGGGTGTCTGGCCAGTGGTTGTAGAGCTGGGTGTCTGGCTGGTGTTTGTGGAGCCGGGTGTCGGGCTGGTGGTTGTGGAGCCGGGTGTCTGGCCGGTGTTTGTGGACCCGGGTGTCTGGCTGGTAGTTGTGGAGCCGGGTGTCTGGCCGGTGGTTGTGGAGCCGGATGTCTGGCTGGTGGTTGTGGAGCCGGGTGTCTGGCCAGTGGTTGTAGAGCCGGGTGTCTGGCCGGTGTTGTAGAGCCGGGTGTCTGGCCGGTGTTGTGGAGCCGGGTGTCTGGCCAGTGGTTGTAGAGCCGGGAGTCTGGCCGGTGTTGTGGAGCCGGGTGTCTGGCCGGTGTTGTGGAGCCGGGTGTCTGGCCGGTGGTTGTGGAGCCTAGTGTCTGGCTGGTGGTTATGGAGCCAGGTGTTTGGTCGGTGGTTGTGAATTCGGGTATCTGGCCGGTGGTTGTGGAGGAAGGTGTCTGGCCGGTGGTTGTGGAACCGGGTGTGTGGCTGCTGGTTGTGGAGCCGTGTGTCTGGATGGTGGTTGTGGAGCAGGGTGTCCGGCACATGGTTTATGAGCCGGTGTCTGGCAGGTGGTTGTGGAGCCGTGTGTCTGACCAGTGGTTGTTGAGCCAAGTGTCTGGCTGGTGGTTGTGGAGCCGTGTGTCTGGACGGTGGTTGTGGAGCAGGGTGTCCGGCACGTGGTGTTTCAGCCGGTGTCTGGCAGGTGGTTGTGGAGCCGTGTGTCTGACCAGTGGTTGTTGAGCCAAGTGTCTGGCTGGTGGTTGTGGAGCCGTGTGTCTGGACGGTGGTTGTGGAGCAGGGTGTCCGGCCCGTGGTTTTTGAGCCGGTGTCTGGCAGGTGGTTGTAGAGCCGGGTGTCTGGCTGGTGGTTGTGGAGCCGGGTGTCTGGCCGGTTGTTGTGGAGCCGGGTGTCTGGCCGGTGTTTGTGGAGCCGGGTGTCTGGCCGGTGGTTGTGGAGCCGGGTGTCTGGCTGGTGGTTGTGGAGCTGGGTGTCTGGCAGGTGGTTGTCGAGCCGGGTGTCTGGCCGATGGTTGTGGAGCTGGTTGTCTGGCAGGTGGTTGTGGAGCTGGGTGTCTGGCAGGTGGTTGTGGAGCCGGGTGTCTGGCAGGTGGTTGTGGAGCCGGGTGTCTGGCAGGTGGTTGTGGAGCCGGGTGTCTGGCCGATGGTTGTGGAGCTGGGTGTCTGGCATGTGGTTGCGGAGCAGGGTGTCTGGAAGGTGGTTGTGGAGCCGTGTGTTTGGCCAGTGGTTGTGGAGCTGGGTGTCTGGCCAATGGCTGTGGAGCCGGGTGTCTGGCCATTGGTTTTAGAGCCGGGTGTCTGGCCGGTGGTTGTGGAGCCGGGTGTCTCGCCGGTGGTTGTGGAGCAGGGTGTCTGGCTGGTGGTTGTGCAGAAGGGTGTCTGGCCGATGGTTGAGGAGCCGGGTGTCTGGCCAGTAGTTGTGGAGTCGGGTGTCTGGCCAGTGGCTGTGGAGCAGGGGGTCTGGCTGTTTGGTGTGGAGCCAGGAGTCTGGCCGGTGTTGTGGAGCCGGATGTCTGGCCGTTGGGTGTGGGGCCGGGTGTCTGGCAGGTGGTTGTGGAGCAGGGTGTCTGGCCGGTGTTGTGGAGCCGGGTGTCTGGCAGGTGTTTGTGGAGCCGGGTGTCGGGCTGGTGGTTGTGGAGCCGGGTGTATGGCCGGTGTTTGTGGACCCGGGTGTCTGGCTGGTAGTTGTGGAGCCGGGTGTCTGGCCGGTGGTTGTGGAGCCGGATGTCTGGCTGGTGGTTGTGGAGCCGGGTGTCTGGCCAGTGGTTGTAGAGCCGGGTGTCTGGCCGGTGTTGTGGAGCCGGGTGTCTGGCCAGTGGTTGTAGAGCCGGGTGTCTGGCCGGTGTTGTGGAGCCGGGTGTCTGGCCAGTGGTTGTAGAGCCGGGTGTCTGGCCGGTGTTGTGGAGCCGGGTGTCTGGCCGGTGGTTGTGAAGCAGGGTGTCTGGCCGGTCATCATGGAGCAGGGTGTATGACCCGTGGTTGTTAGGCCGAGTGTCTGGACGGTGGTTTTGTAGCCGGTGTCTGGCTGGTTGTTGTGGAGCAGGGTGACTGGCCGGTTGTCGTGGAGCTGGGTGTCTGGCCGATGTTTGTGGAGCTGGGTGCCTGGCAGGTGGTTGTGGAGCTGGGTGTCTGGCCTGTGGTTGTGGAGCCTAGTGTCTGGCTGGTGGTTATGGAGCCAGGTGTTTGGTCGGTGGTTGTGAATTCGGGTATCTTGCCGGTGGTTGTGGAGGAAGGTGTCTGGCCGGTGGTTGTGGAACCGGGTGTGTGGCTGCTGGTTGTGGAGCTGGGTGTCTGGACGGTGGTTGTGGAACCGGGTGTGTGGCTGCTGGTTGTGGAGCCGTGTGTCTGGATGGTGGTTGTGGAGCAGGGTGTCCAGCACATGGTTTTTGAGCCGGTGTCTGGCAGGTGGTTGTGGAGCCGTGTGTCTGACCAGTGGTTGTTGAGCCAAGTGTCTGGCTGGTGGTTGTGGAGCCGTGTGTCTGGACGGTGGTTGTGGAGCAGGGTGTCCGGCACGTGGTTTTTGAGCCGGTGTCTGGCAGGTGGTTGTGGAGCCGTGTGTCTGACCAGTGGTTGTTGAGCCAAGTGTCTGGCTGGTGGTTGTGGAGCCGTGTGTCTGGACGGTGGTTGTGCAGCAGGGTGTCCGGCCCGTGGTTTTTGAGCCGGTGTCTGGCAGGTGGTTGTGGAGCCGGGTGTCTGGCTGGTGGTTGTGGAGCCGGGTGTCTGGCCGGTTGTTGTGGAGCCGGGTGTCTGGCCGGTGTTTGTGGAGCCGGGTGTCTGGCTAGTAGTTGTGGAGCCGGGTGTCTGGCTGGTGGTTGTGGAGCCGGGTGTCTGGCAGGTGGTTGTCGAGCCGGGTGTCTGGCCGATGGTTGTGGAGCTGTGTGTCTGGCAGGTGGTTGTGGAGCTGGGTGTCTGGCCGATGGTTGTGGAGCTGGGTGTCTGGCAGGTGGTTGTGGAGCTGGGTGTCTGGCAGGTGGTTGTGGAGCCGGGTGTCTGGCAGGTGGTTGTGGAGCCGGGTGTCTGGCAGGTGGTTGTGGAGCCGGGTGTCTGGCCGATGGTTGTGGAGCTGGGTGTCTGGCATGTGGTTGCGGAGCAGGGTGTCTGGAAGGTGGTTGTGGAGCCGTGTGTTTGGCCAGTGGTTGTGGAGCTGGGTGTCTGGCCAATGGCTGTGGAGCCGGGTGTCTGGCCATTGGTTTTAGAGCCGGGTGTCTGGCCGGTGGTTGTGGAGCCGGGTGTCTCGCCGGTGGTTGTGGAGCAGGGTGTCTGGCTGGTGGTTGTGCAGAAGGGTGTCTGGCCGATGGTTGAGGAGCCGGGTGTCTGGCCAGTAGTTGTGGAGTCGGGTGTCTGGCCAGTGGCTGTGGAGCAGGGGGTCTGGCTGTTTGGTGTGGAGCCAGGAGTCTGGCCGGTGTTGTGGAGCCGGGTGTCTGGCCGTTGGGTGTGGGGCCGGGTGTCTGGCAGGTGGTTGTGGAGCAGGGTGTCTGGCCGGTGTTGTGGAGCCGGGTGTCTGGCAGGTGGTTGTGGAGCCGGGTGTCTGGCAGGTGGTTGTGGAGCCGGGTGTCTGGCCGGTGTTGTGGAGCCGGGTGTCTGGCCAGTGGTTGTGTAGCAGGGTGTCTGGCCAGTCATCATGGAGCAGGGTGTATGACCCGTGGTTGTTAGGCCGAGTGTCTGGACGGTGGTTTTTTAGCCGGTGTCTGGCTGGTTGTTGTGGAGCAGGGTGTCTGGCCGGTTGTCGTGGAGCTGGGTGTCTGCCCGATGGTTGTGGAGCCGGGTGTCTGGCCGCTGGGTGTGGAGCAGGGTGTCTGGCTGGTGGCTGTGGAGCAGGGTGTCTGGCCGGTGGTTGTGGAGCTGCGTGTCTGGCTGGTGGCTGTGGAGCCGGGTGTCTGGCCAGTGGTTGTAGAGCCGGGTGTCTGGCCGGTGGTTGTGGAGCCGGGTGTCTGGCCGGTGGTTGTGGAGCCGGGTGTCTGGCTAGTAGTTGTGGAGCCGAGTGTCTGGCCGGTGTTTGTGGAGCCGGATGTCTGGCCGTTGGGTGTGGAGCCGGGTGTCTGGCTAGTAGTTGTGGAGCCGGATGTCTGGCTGGTGTTTGTGGAGCCTGGTGTCTGGCCAGTGGTTGTGGAGCACGGTTTCTGGCCGGTGGTTGTGGAGCCGGGTGTCTGGCCGGTGGTTGTGGAGCCGGGTGTCTGGCCGGTGTTGTGGAGCTGGATGTCTGGCCGTTGGGTGTGGAGCCGTGTGTCTGGCCGGTGTTTGTGGAGCCGGGTGTCTGGCCGGTGGTTGTGGAGCCGGGTGTCTGGCTGGTGGTTGTGGAGCCGGGTGTCTGGCCGGTGGTTGTGGAGCCGGGTGTCTGGCTGGTGGTTGTGGAGCCGGATGTCTGGCCGTTGGGTGTGGAGCCGTGTGTCTGGCCGGTGGTTGTGGAGCCGGGTGTCTGGCTGGTGGTTGTGGAGCCGGGTGTCTGGCCGGTGGTTGTGGAGCCGGGTGTCTGGCTGGTGGTTGTGGAGCCGGGTGTCTGGCAGGTGGTTGTCGAGCCGGGTGTCTGGCCGATGGTTGTGGAGCTGTGTGTCTGGCAGGTGGTTGTGGAGCTGGGTGTCTGGCCGATGGTTGTGGAGCTGGGTGTCTGGCAGGTGGTTGTGGAGCTGGGTGTCTGGCAGGTGGTTGTGGAGCCGGGTGTCTGGCAGGTGGTTGTGGAGCCGGGTGTCTGGCAGGTGGTTGTGGAGCCGGGTGTCTGGCCGATGGTTGTGGAGCTGGGTGTCTGGCATGTGGTTGCGGAGCAGGGTGTCTGGAAGGTGGTTGTGGAGCCGTGTGTTTGGCCAGTGGTTGTGGAGCTGGGTGTCTGGCCAATGGCTGTGGAGCCGGGTGTCTGGCCATTGGTTTTAGAGCCGGGTGTCTGGCCGGTGGTTGTGGAGCCGGGTGTCTCGCCGGTGGTTGTGGAGCAGGGTGTCTGGCTGGTGGTTGTAGAGCCGGGTGTCTGGCTGGTGGTTGTGCAGAAGGGTGTCTGGCCGATGGTTGAGGAGCCGGGTGTCTGGCCAGTGGCTGTGGAGCAGGGGGTCTGGCTGTTTGGTGTGGAGCCAGGAGTCTGGCCGGTGTTGTGGAGCCGGATGTCTGGCCGTTGGGTGTGGGGCCGGGTGTCTGGCCGGTGTTTGTGGAGCCGGGTGTCTGGCCGGTGGTTGTGGAGCCGGGTGTCTGGCTGGTGGTTGTGGAGCCGGGAGTCTGGCCGGTGGTTGTGGAGCCAGGTGTCTGGCTGGTGGTTGTGGAGCCGGGTGTCTGGCCAGTGGTTGTGGAGCCGGGTGTCTGGCTGGTGGTTGTGGAGCCGGGTGTCTGGCCAGTGGTTGTAGAGCCGGGTGTCTGGCTGGTGGTTTTGGAGCCGGGTGTCTGGCTGGTGGTTGTGGAGCCGGGTGTCTGGCCGGTGTTTGTGGAGCCGGGTGTCTGGCTAGTAGTTGTGGAGCCGGGTGTCTGGCCGGGGTTTGTGGAGCCGGGTGTCTGGCAGGTGGTTGTGGAGCCGGGTGTCTGGCTGGTGGTTGTTGAGCCGGGTGTCTGGCCGGTGGTTGTGGAGCCATGTGTCTGGCTGGTGGTTGTGGAGCCGGGTGTCTGGCCGGTAGTTGTGGAGCCGGGTGTCTGGCCGGTGGTTGTGGAGCACGGTTTCTGGCCGGTGGTTGTGGATCAGGGTGTCTGGCCGGTGGTTGTGGAGCTGGGTGTCTGGCCGGTGGTTGTGGAGCCGGGTGTCTGGCCGGTGGTTGTGGAGCCGGGTGTCTGGCAGGTGGTTGTGGAGCCGGGTGTCTGGCCGTTGGTTGTGGAGCCGAGTGTCTGGCAGGTGTTTGTGGAGCCGGGTGTCTGGCTGGTGGTTGTAGAGCCGGGTGTCTGGCCGGTAGTTGTGGAGCCGGGTGTCTGGCCGGTGGTTGTGGAGCACGGTTTCTGGCCGGTGGTTGTGGATCAGGGTGTCTGGCCGGTGGTTGTGGAGCTGGGTGTCTGGCCGGTGGTTGTGGAGCCGGGTGTCTGGCCGGTGGTTGTGGAGCCGAGTGTCTGGCAGGTGTTTGTGGAGCCGGGTGTCTGGCTGGTGGTTGTGGAGCAGGGTGTCTGGCCTGTGTTTGTTAGGCCGAGTGTCTGGACGGTGGTTTTTTAGCCGGTGTCTGGCTTGTGATTGTGGAGCTGGGTGTCTGGCCGATGGTTGTGGAGCCGGGTGTCTGGCCGGTGTTTGTGGAGCCGGGTGTCTGGCCTGTGTTTGTGGAGCTGGGTGTCTGGCCGGTGGTTGTGGAGCCGGGTGTCTGGCCGGTGGTTGTGGAGCCGGGTGTCTGGCAAGTGGTCGTGGAGCAGGGTGTCTGGCCGGTGGTTGTGGAGCCGGGTGTCTGGCCGGTGGTTGTAGAGCCGGGTGTCTGGCCGGTGGTTGTGGAGCCGGGTGTCTGGCTGCTGGGTGTGGAGCAGCGTGTCTGGGCGGTGTTTGTGGAGCAGGGTGTCTGGCCGGTGGTTGTGGAGCGGGGTGTCTGGCTGGTGGTTGTGGAGCCGTGTGTCTGGACGGTGGTCGTGGAGCCGGGTGTCTGGCCGGTGGTTGTGGAGCCGGGTGTCTGGACGGTGGTTGTGGAACCGGGTGTCTGGCCGGTGGTTGTGGAGCCGGGTGCCTGGCAGGTGGTTGTGGAGCCGGGTGTCTGGCTGGTGTTTGTGCAGAAGGGTGTCTGGCCGATGGTTGTGGAGCCGGGTGTCTGGCTGGTGGTTGTGGAGCAGGGGGTCTGGCTGTTTGGTGTGAAGCCGGGTGTCTGGCCGGTGTTTGTGGAGCCGGGTGTCTGGCCAGTGTTGTGGAGCCGGATGTCTGGCCGTTGGGTGTGGAGCCGGGTGTCTGGCCGGTGTTTGTGGAGCCGGGTGTCTGGCCGGTGGTTGTGGAGCTGGGTGTCTGGCCGGTGGTTATGGAGCACGGTTTCTGGCCGGTGGTTGTGGAGCAGGGTGTCTGGCCGGTGGTTGTGGAGCCGGGTGTCTGGCCGGTGTTGGGGAGCCGGATGTCTGGCCGTTGGGTGTGGAGCCGGGTGTCTGGCCGGTGTTTGTGGAGCTGGGTGTCTGGCCGGTGGTTGTGGAGCCGGGTGTCTGGCTGGTGGTTGTGGAGCCGCGTGTCTGGCCGGTGATTGTGGAGCTGGGT